>NC_134573.1:40443239-40744176 GCF_050947875.1 Dermacentor variabilis | reverse complement strand
GCGCATTGAAAGATTGCAGATCTCGCAATTCCGCTGCATTTGCGGCTGATTTTATTTACGGATCGAGCAGCAGCGAGTCTGAGGATGCTCCTTTTCGTCGAACTTTGACTCTGAGAGTGACGACGACGCAAGCAAGCCCGAACCATTGGCGGCCGCAGCTTGGCACGCCAAGCTATAGTGCTTGCACTTATATTTTTGTAGTGGAGTACCTGTTCAATGAAAAATTTTGATTTTTTGTGGAGATAGTGCCTATTAGATGGCAATGGATTTTGTGTACCTCACAATTTTCGTTAAATTTTTTTCTTAGTAGATACAAGCATGTCTTTACAAACTTTGTTCAATTTTGTCCCACAATCTTCATTCTGGCAAATGATATCTTTTTTATGACATACATCTCGTGAATAAAAATTTGATGCATAAAAAGTGCATTTATTCTGCCTTTTGCTTATGTATTACATAAAATATTGAGTTCGGTAGTTCCTTGGGAAAAAAAGAATCGCGCAACCTACAAAAGACACCTATTTTCCCCATGGTAGGAAACAGTTAATCCCCATAATATTTCCCGAAAAATGTATACCAAATTTCCTAAATGTTTTTATGAACTTGTGAATTTTTTTTTGCTTTTTTGAATATGGAAATACATCACTTGATTCTTCACACTTGATTACATGTTTTTACTGTCTGCCATTCTCTGATGTTAATTCGCCCCGTGCCTGAAGTGATTTGAGTCTTTCGGGACAGTAAAGGGCATGCATTCATTTCTTTCGGACATTTTAGCGACCTATAGGGAGTTCCAAAAATCGAACGTTGACTGTACATATAACAAACACACACTGCACTTCAATAATATATTGCTTTATTGAAGCCATGCTGCCTGCTCATTTACCCTCACTTTCCTCAGAAAACACATGGCTGGTTAGTCCCACCTAGAGGTGCTCAGCCTAGCCATCCAGAGAATTCAATATTCTGCACTTCTCGAAGGCGCATACAGCAAGTATGACAATGTAATAAGAAGCCAGTACTGCTCAGAAATGGCTAATAAAGTGCCTAGTGGCCTAGGCACACATGACAATGCTATGATGCTACGAACAAAAGAGAACAAAGAGTGTGGCAAAACACACAAAAGACAGAAAAGTAAACGCATGTGTTGCATATTGTAAGTACTGGAAAAGCACTCATAGTAGCTCACTTGCGGAAGGCCCACAAACAAGTATATCTCACACACAAGTACATCCAAGAACAAATTAGATGTTCTTACACTCTTTTTCAGGAACTCAGGCAACAAAGAGGTTAACTGTGTTACCTGTCACAATGCAGGCATCTAAAGGACACACAAGTGACCGCATGACAGTTTTCGCCATCACTGCTCAACAATGACAATTTGTGTTTTGTTCATGTATCCTGGTGTGATGAGCGAAAGGAAAAGGAGAGACCTATAATAACGAAGCGTTGCAACGGGTACATTCACAATTGGACCCTGTGTGCGTGTGATGTCTTCAAATAGTAACAGGAGGCCTCGCATTGTGCCATATATTTGTTGCCCCACAATTGAACCACACACACGATGAAATGCTTGGTGAGGAACGTGCAGCCACACAGCTGCAGGTGAAAGCCAGCAGGCCAAACACTGGCGACCTACGCTCAGGAGAGCATGGCTGTCCGTAGAGCTGCCGGCTGACCAAGGCTACACTAGCTAGCACACAGGCTACACTAGCAAGGTACACTAGCTCACATACAGCTTGGCCTGGCATGCTGTGCAGCCTCTTGCTACGAGCTGCAATCGCAGCTCACGGGCAAGCCATCTCACCAGTCATCTCTCTGGCACAACAGCAATCGTGGCGTGGCTTATGGCCAAAATTGCACCGAGCACTGCAGCTTGCGCACAAGCGGTCCACTGGGCGGGCTGGCTACTCCCGGTTCATGCACTGCAGCTCAGATGAAGGCTGAGCGTTGCATGAATCGTCACATCCCGTTCCCGAACCATCAAGCACCACTTTTGCCCGAGTGCTAACCGTCGGGGCATAATCTGCTCTTTGTTGTCTTCTCGTGACGCCTCGCTCTCTGACAGCCTGTCTTCGTCTGCTCTGCTGGCCCCTTTACAACGAGAGGGCTTGAACTGTTTGTTTTGTGAACTACCGCGCCCAACCACAGTCATTCTAGCTTCATGTGTCTCACCCTGTTGCATACCATCTGGCGCAGTCATCCTATTGTCCAGTAAGATAAATGTGGTGTAATTTTCTTGAGTCCTTTTCCTATTTGTGTGGGGTGCACGAGTTGGACCAAAGTCCTCTGTAGTGAAGACGAACAGGAAGTGAGACCAGAGCGCAAGCTTCACATTAACAGCTGTGTTGCTACTTTAAGACTCCAGCGTCTTTTTCAGTAAATAAACACTTTAACACCTGTAATTCCTTACACCAAACAACTGCTTACTACATGGCTCCCAGCTAAGACTGAAACAAAAGAGTGCATCCGGCCCACCTTAACCGAACACCAAGCCGACTCACCGCCTTCATGAGGGTGAAGATGAGGTGTGGGTCCTTGTTGGCACCGCTGCTGATGTTGAGGATGGCCATGTGGTTGGACTGAATGCCGATGAAGCGGAGGCGGTCCTCCTCTGCTATGCGGAGCAGATTCTGTGTCTGCACCATCAAGTCTGCACACAAAAAGTTGACTTTGTTCCAACCACTCAATGAGAAAAGCAACAGATTCACGCTGATTCTGAGTCAAATATTGCACCAAGCAATTTAATATTTTAACACATATCTTAAAGGTTCAGCAAAGAAAAGACTAAATCCGTTTAGAGTGACAAAAGTACACTTTCGAAATCATTTTTGTTGAGTTCACAACAGGAGGTTAATTACCAGAAGACAAAATGAATCCTAAACTTCAGTTTTAATTTCATACCAAAAACCCCAGCACCAGTATGTCTGTGCAACATTAGGAATTTCGAAATATTATTTCATAATCAGGCCATTGTGGCAGAGTAAACATTACGAAAACTTGCTGTGCTCACTCTCTGCCTCAATTAGAATGCTCCATATCTAGTGATAAAAATTAACTAGGCCCAATTGATGCTGCCGAAATCCACGATTCTGTCACAGTGACCTCATGTGGGAACGTCAATGCGACATCACCACGCATCTTTCGTTCTAGTGTGTTTTCTGGCTTATAATGCCTTCAGTCACAGTAAGAGTGGACTTTTTTGGGATCATAGAAGATGGATCTATTAATACAGTTCTACTTCTTTTTCTCAGCGATGTCCCCTTAAAAGAGACCCTGCATCAACACTTTTCTTGTATTTCTCAATTGATTTTGATAAAACTTGTGGAGTTTATGTATTTCCGTGTGTTAATTCAAGCTATACATTCAGTTATCTTACACAATAAGTATATTTCTAGAAATTAAAAAAAAATCATAACAAGCTTGAAGGTGGGCTATTTGCTAAACTATATAAGGTGTAATATATGTCAACATATCAAAATGATCTTGAGTAATCTCAGTATGCAGTGGTACAAGCATTATTGCTCTAGACTGATTGGAACCAAAGTTACAGCATGTCAAGCTTTTTGAAAGCATCAACTCATAGTAACACCCAGGAAAATTTATTACTTCTTTAATATTTCTGTCATAATAGTTGCCCATATTATATACCCACTGCAATCTCTATGTGTCTACCTTTCTGACAAACAAATGAATCGTTGTGATAGGATAATAGGATAAGCAGAACCAGAGATATCATCACTACAAAACAGTGAGACCATCAGAAATTCTGTTTTAAGAAAATGAGAAAAACATTCCACAACCTGTTTATGATGATTATAGCAGAGGATAAACCAATCAAGCAAGAATAAATGCTCTATGCCTACTTGGAGCAATGCAACGCATAAAGATAGTTGGGCCAATTTTCAGCTCCCAAGAGCAGGGTCTCCCCTTCCTACAAAGCCCTGAACCATTATCCATCTTTCGCGTGTGTACAACGAAGTATCTCGGCAAGTGTCCATTAAAAATGTCCCATTATCTCGGACCTCATCATTAAAACATCTAGGCATAAATCTTTCAACAAACCTCTCCTGGACTGCTCACATTACCACCGTCTGTGCCAGTAGTTTTCGATCACTGGGTTACCTGCGGCGCAACCTTCGAAACTCACCTACACTTATCTGCAAACTGGCATTTCAAACATTCGTTTGCCCACAGCTTGAGTTTGCCTCTCCGATCTGGTCTTCTCAACAAAATTACTTAATCAACATGCTGGAATCAATCCAAAATTGAGCTGCACGTTTCATTTCCCAGAATTATGACTACCATTCTAGTGTAACTCAAACAAAGCTTCACCTTTCACTTCAGCTGCTAAGTAATTGTCGCGACATAGCCCTTTTGTCATTATTTCATAAGTACGCCCACCACACTAACAAGCACTCTCTACACTTAGAAACGTCATCGCACACGTGGCACAGATTACACAATCACCTGAGCTTCACATTCATCTATGGTAAAACTGAAGCATTTAACTCGTCTGCCATTCCACGTGCCATTCGTCTCTGAAACAGCCTCCCCGATAACATAGTTGCGGAAACTGACCGTGAAAAATTCAAGCACTCACTCAACTTGCTTAACCCTTATTAACCATTGCTATCATACTCATTGTTTGGTTTCATTTTTCCTACTTTTTCCTTGCATTGTAATACGTTTGTTATAAACTTATTGAGTTCCTTTGTATTGTACTCACATACAGCTGTATGTAGCTACAGTAAAAGATAATTAATTAGAATTCTGCGGGGATGCTACGAAAATTCGAGTTATACAAAATTCCAACTAACGGAAGTCAGAAAAAAATCTCTCGATTAAGGCGCGTACACAGTCCGAGGAAGTGTGAGCACGCGCGCATAAATGCTATGTCACGTCGTGAATAACGTCTACACTTTGAAGCACTGACGCAGCCAGTGTAACCGGATGCGGCCAATGCAGTCCGACATGCCCGACGTCGAGATGGCTCTTGCTCCATCCGTGCGTTCGCCATGCCAACTGGTGCGGATGGACAAATGCGTCTCTCTCCAGTCAAGCCTAAACAAAGGGCCGCAGATAGAAAAAGCAACGCTGTGCAGGCCGCGCGGCGACTCGCCCACGTGCTCCCGCGTACTAGCACTCTCCCCATCCACGATGGTGCGGAGTTTGAATTATCAGTGGGGGGGCAGATTTCAGTGTAAATTAGCGGGATGTGTTACATACTGCTTTCAATACACTGCTAGACGGACCGCAGCGGCTACTTCAAGTTATCCGAAATTTCGAACTAATGAGTCATGAATTAACGAGCTTTCACTGTAATATGTTTCTCTAATTTTTCGGCTGTGCACTTGGCAGGTGTTGTTTTTTTTGTACTTTCATACTGTTACGAGATTGTACGTGCTTACTTGATTCTTCGCCACCCTTACTCAGTGCCCGATGTAAGGGCTTTGTAAGATATTTTACAAATAAAATTAGTAAAATTGCACCTTCTGGCTATCTCATCACATCTTGTTCGAACCATGTGACTCGAAACTCTTATTCAACAAGTAATTTGGCGGTGTGCTGAGAATCCACAATTGCCGACACTCCATGCAGGGGTTCGCATGCATGTTGGTCCCTGGGAAACCTGCCGAGCTCCATGAAGTGCCAAGGAACCCCAAGTAGTAGAGAGGCTAGGCGCAGTGCGCAACACATTGGGGCCAACAGTGGTGGTGGGCAAGCTATTTGACAGCGACGTGCAACCCCCGTTGTGCAAACTTGCTGCAGTCGTCATTCAAGACAGCATCGAAACCAAGGCATGCCAAGAAAGAATGGCAGTTTTCAGCATATATTGCACAGGAACACTCGTAACACTTTATCACAGAAGGTCTTAGAATTAGTACCGATTCTACTTTGAATGCAGCAAAACCTTGTTCATTCGAATTTCAAGGGATTGAAAAAAATGTCCAAATTAATCAAATGTTGGATTACCAAGGGTCTCAAGAAAACAATAAAGAAACGCTTACTACATCAACACGCTTTTCTTTGCTGAATGAATCGCAAATCCTGCTTTTATTTTGCACAAAAGCAGTGCAGAAACTGCAATTCTCATCATTTCATGACTAATTAGCACACGCAGCGATAAAGGCCGCGCAACTTCCTTCGCAGCGCGGCTGCAGCGCGTGTCTTTAGAGAGTTCTAGCCTGTCCGGTATTTCAACAAAAGCAGGTGGGTTGGGTGGATTCTCAGATGGGCAGAGGCGTAAGCCACCTGGTGCTGCAGAGCTCAAGCAAACAAAAGACAGAGCTAATATTGCAGTACCCAAGTATACACTACTTCATTGTTGGCACAAATTTTTTGGCAGCATTATAATGGCGAACATGATTATGCCCCTGTCAAAAATTTACAGCAGCAGCGAAGGAGAATGTACTAACCTCTGTGTTTGTCTCATTGAGGTTTGCACCAGCAGGTGACACCACAAATCCAGCTGCTTACCTTTACACTCCCACTTACCCAGCAAACTTACTGCGCTTGACGAAATACTGGACGCACTAAAACACGCTCTTCACTACTGTGCCGCACACATCCCACTATTTTGTTTGCCAGTGAGCTGGTTGCCATCAAGTCGTTCAGCCATAGCAATGCAGCCGGTGCTCTCCATCCTCAACAGCTGTGCACTGAGTAAATGCGAAACTACTGTTTTCCACAACTACTGTGGACGTAACCGTGGCAGCTATCAACGTGATCGTGGACGGCGACATTGCAGTTCTGAAGGCAGGCAGCTGATGCACGCACCAAGTCAAAATGAAACTACCATTCACTCACCAACTGAAGACGAAACTTCGGTCTCTATTGAAGGGATCATGGATGGGAACTATGCAGTTTTGAAGGCGTGCGGCTGACACATGCACCCAGTCAAAACGAAACTACTGTTAGCTGCAAATGAAACCGTGGTGGCTACTGACAGGATCATGGATGGTGACTATGCAGTAATGAAGGCACACGGCAAGCCGCCAATGCGCTGTTATGTGCAGCGATAATCCGAAAAGTAAAGGCGTTAAAGGCACAACTAGGCACAAAGCGTTCCGGAGTTGCAGTCAGTTGTGTATCCTCATATGCTATACGATTTCTGTATATGATTTACAGTTATGACTGCACTGCTTCATTTTAGTTTCGCAGCATTTTTGTTTTTCTTTGGTCGCGCATATGCGATGCTCCGTACTCGCCGAGCTACCGTACTAAAACCGACTGTGTTGTGCTGATCCATGCATTTTTCATTAATCGTCTGACATATACATCAGTGTGCATGCTAGCGACACCTATGAACAAACAAGAGAAATGCACAAGGGTAAGTTACGGCCTCTGAGATTCAAGTGAAAAAGCTTAGGCATGCTGCCCGTTTTCGAAGGATATGGTGGCTACAAGCTGCTGGCGGATTTATTGTGCGGCTCGCGTCTTTCTGCTACAGACTGTGATGTGCTTTTTACGCGGGCATGGGTAATGGAGGCTCCTTGGATCGAGCGCACCTTGTGTTTTGCCGTCTAAGTGACTTAGTGAGGGCAGAACAGGGAGAATTTATCAGTGGCTCGTAGAACCACGAGGAGGGGCCCGCAGAACCCACTTTAAAAACACACAGTCTAGGCAATGACACAGCAGCATTACTCACAGCCAATCTTCTCGCAGTTGAAGCCTGTGCGGTAGTCGTGCTCGGTGGCACGCTCAATGAGTTCGCCATGGTATGGGTTGCGCACAATCCGGGGACGTCGGTAGCCAGGCCGGCACCGACACTGGTAGCCACCACGTCGGAAGCCGTATCCGTGGACTGGTTCACACTGCAAGGATGCGGCATCATATATTGAAGACAATGAGCCAGTCTGACAGTCCTGGCAAGCAAACGAATAAAGGCATTGAGGCGGACATTAAAGAAGATGACGCTCATTTTCATGCATGTTTGTGTCATTCCTCTATGAGCTGCCAGGTACAACATTTTGACACTGAGGATTCGTCCAACCCATGCAGGATTCCTGGTGAATTTCCTGTTAAGTCAGCACAATCAGCATGCCTGGGTAACAACTGCCGCTGCCTTTCCTGACTTCACCTTTTCACTCTGGCGTTTTATAAGGCCAGTGAAAGCAGGCCTTTGAGATGCCCCCTTCAATAATCTGACAAATTGGACATGTTCTGGCTATGTCCGACATGTCTGTTCCATAAAAAAATTTACTCTTAAATAAAGGGTAAAATTTCGGGACTAGCGACACCGAGTTGTATGGCATGTTCACTACAGTGATTGTTGCACTAAACACTCTAGAAGTGTCATCACAGGGAATGGTGCACCACGTGATTGCCAACTAACCTCAGTGGTGTCATTCTTGCAGCGGGATGTCCCAGCAAAGTAGTTGGGCCGGGGATTGCCGCTCCCGATGGGGCACTGGTTGATGTCCAGACGCTCAAAATCCAGCTCTAGGACAGCCACCGCCACGTACCTGGGCGTGCACATGACTTCCAATGACAACTGTGGCTGAGACCAAGCAATATTCCTGACTGAACTAGCAAGGCATTAAATTGCAACAACTGCAGTTTCAGTTTGCTAGTCTTCTGTCATTCAATAATATACAGTAATACCTTGATAATTTGACATTTCGGTTGATTCGAAGAATTCGGACAGTACCTTCATTTTCAATGCAAATTCTACCGGATAATTTGAATAGCCTTCGTGGCTCTATCCGGATAATCCGTAGTTTCCAGCCGGCAGCAATGTGCAACACTTAAGTTAGGGCACTACATACATTTGCCAACCAATTTTCCAGACCTGACAGGGACTGAAAAATAGCCCAAAAAGCTTCTTCAGCCAAAAAAAATGAAAGTTATTTGGCTTAAAGCGACTTAAAAAAATCTATAATAGCGCCCTCCCTCATACTACACTTGGAAGCGATCAGACTTGCTTAGATTTGTGCGAGAGTGATGTCGCCTCCGTATACAGTCTGACAAGAGTGTCACCGCGTTGGCATTTCCTGCCAGCGGAGTTCACCATGGTGATAGATGGCATGATTTCTTTGAACCACTTGGCTCTTGCAAGTGTACTGGAGGTGGCACCGATCACACAAATGCGAAGCTACACAAACGCCCACAAAGATGTGGCAATATCTTCGAGACACACCTGCTGAGTGGACACGCCACGTGCAAAATAGAAACCGAACCTTCAGAAGAAACAAAAAAAAAAAAACCTCATGCATTAAGTGATTCTGACGATAGTGCTGACCTGAAAAAGAAAGAAAAAGTGCCGTCCCCTGGAGCGTTTTGTCAGTCAAGGAAGAGCAGGCATGGCCTCCAAGACCGGAGAATAGCACTCACTCCTATTTTTGATCCCGTGCACCTACCAATCTTAGAGGCTATAGAGCGGGCCACTGAAAGCCAAGCCAGCAAAAATCCAACATGGCAGACTCCAAGAACACGTAGCGTGGCTCGGAATGAGCAATTTGACCTTTGGGGCCTTTGGTCAAAATTGACCTTTGGGGCCTCAATTTGTCTGATAAATCAGTCGCAGAAATGCATTATCAATAGAAACCAGTTATTAAGATAGTGCTGATTATGCCTAAGAACCAAGGCAACGGAATAAAAATTGAGAAAAATTCGCTTTTGGTTAGCGTGGTGGCAGGCAGCAAACCGCTGCAAGTATTTCACCACTTATCACTGATCATGGACGAAGTTCACTGGGGGAGCCACGGTGTTTGCCGCTACCATTTTCCAAGTTTACTGAGACGGCATTTATGAAGGTGGACAACATAAAGAGAAAACCAACACATCTCTTGCATTCATGAGACAAATAATAGGCAAATAACATGAACCGCTGTGGCACCATCTGGCAGGTATAAATCTAACACCATCCGTTAGGCCTAACAGTGTCAAAACACTGTTATTAAGTCCACAATATCCACCAAGTCAGAATTTTTGGAGTCAAGCACCAGCATGCCTGCTTTAGCAGCGGTTATTGATTCCGTGAACATCGTCCGCAGCTTTGTTGAATGCAGCGGTGGTGATCTTTATATGCTACGTGTTGTGAGCGAGGTGGAGAACAGGACACTTGGAGCAGCAAACTACCATGCCAAGCAATCCCGCATCAGTTATTACTTCAAGTAATCTTTCTCGGTCATCAAAAATAAAGGCGATTTATTTTTGCAGCAAGTTCTTGCTTGTTTTCTTTTTTTCTTTTTCTTCATTTTGGTCAATTTGAAAATCCGCTTCATTCGAAGAATTTTCGTGGTCCAGCGACCTTTGAATTATTGAGGTTTTACTGCAGTGTTTTAGCATAATAGCACTGCCATCCTACTGTTTACAATACCGGCTGACAAGAATGAATGATCAAGTATGGAGCTTTAAGGCTCTTGATATTTGCCGCTACCAGCCGACAAGCCAACCAAGATGGTTTCCACCAGTTGCTGTGATTGAGCAACTTAATAACATCACAGTGCCCAGCATGGCTTTGAACCCAATTTGCCCTTGCTACTTGCTCTCCATCAGAACAGCAAGAAATACACAGTAAAATCAGACTTTGCTTAGTCTTATCTCATGACGATGACAAAGGATTGGCAATGTTTTGCCGATACTGAGGTCAACTGTTTGTTTTGACACGGTTAGGCCTAACGGAAGGTGTTAGATTTATACCTGCCAGATGGTGCCACAGCATTTCATGTTATTTGTCTATTATTTATCTCATGAATACAAGAGATGTGCTGGCTTTCTCTTTGTGTTGTCCACCTTCATAAATGTCGTCTCAGTGAACTTGGAAAATGGTAGCGGCATACACCCTGGCTCCCCCAGTGAACTTTGTCCATGATCAGTGGTAAGTGGTGAAATTCTTGCAGCGGTTTGCTGCCTGCCACCACGCTAACCAAAAGCGAATTTTTTTCAGTTTTTATTCCATTGCCTTGGTTCTTAGGCATAATCAGCACTATCTTACCAGATGTTAGTGACTAAAGCTATGGTTTGGTGCCAATTCAACACAGATCTATTCGCAGCAGCTTTACAACTCTAAGAAAGCTGAGACACCACCTCGCCAACAAAAATGAGAGCATGGGGGACAGGCTGAATGGTGCCTACTTTCTACATGGCCACCATTCTTCCAGCGTCACACGTGCGGGCGATGCACCTGAAAAATCAAGTGAGGCACCGTACGGTGCACAAAACTTTCGTCATCATTATGCATTGGATCAATAAGAAAGGTGGCAGTGCCTCTTGAATAACTGAGCAGGCCCAAAAAATCAGTCAGCAACCTTAAACAAATTATTCGTCAGCTAATTAGAGTGTACCAGAATCAGGTAGCACGGATAAGAGGTTATAACAATCCCAGCTGCACTGCGAAGGCAGGTGAGGGGGCTCTTTTTAACTCCGTTCAATTACCGTATTCATTTGAATCTAGGCAGATGGTGTTTTTCAAATAATCATATTCCAAACTCTAGGGTCGGCTTAGGTTCGAGGATTTTAATAAACACGCCAGTTTTTCATTGAAACTGCTAAATATGGTGCATAGTTAGCGCCATCTAGAAAAGTCAGCATCGCAGCCGCTACTAGCCGTGCCAGTAGCCAACCGTACACAAGCGAGGTTGCCATTTTGACCTGTGTCGTGTCGGCCGTATCGATGCGCGACGTGGTGTTATCGCGATGGCACCAAGCAGGAGATACCACTACAGTGCCGCTTTCAAGCGATAAGTTGTGATAGCTGCGGAGGCATCGTCGAACCTTCAAGCCGGGCGGGACATCGGGGTCGACGAGAAAAATGTCCGTCGTTGGAGGGGACAACGACAGCAGCTTTTTGCGTGCGCCGTAACGAGGATGGCATTTAGCGGACGAAACAAAGGCCGTCACCACGAAGTGGAGACAGTTTTGGCCGACTTTGTTCGGACGCAGAGAGCAGCTGCCCTTCCAGTGACAACAGAAGTGCTCCAAGCGAAAGCTAGGGAACTTTCAAGGGAGCGAGGCCTACCGCCAAAGGATCTCAAAGTCAGCCGGGGCCTGCTTCAGAAATTCATGAAGTGCTCTATCTTCAGCTTCCGACATCGCACTTCAATCACCCAGAAGCTGCCAAGCGATTTCGAAGAAAAGCTGATAGCTTTTCAGCGCTATATGCTGTGAAAGAGAGAAGCAGCAGGCTACAGCCTTGGACAAATCAGCAACGCCGACCAGACGGCCGTGTACTTTGATATGCCAGTGGCGTACACCGTGAATGAAAAGGGTGCCAAGGAGGTGAGGGTGCGCTCTGTGGGCTATGAGAAGCAGCACGCAACTGTGATGCTGTGCTGCACAGCTGATGGACATAAACTCCCTCCTTACATGATATTTAAAAGGAAGACATTGCCTGCTCAAGACGACGTTGAATAAGCTCTGCACGTTCAGATTAAATAAATGCTGTTTGCATTTTCTGAACGCTGTCCTCACTTTTTTTGTTCGGCCTACATTTGAGATAATATATATATATTCTTTTTTTTTTTTGGCTTCGGACTTTAGAGGGTTGGCTTAGAATCGGGGTCGGCCTAGATTCGAGTAAGTACGGTAAGCTGGATGGGAAAGGAAGATGCACACCACCCTGCTTGCTCTGGTTCAGTTCACTCTCAGCTGACCGCACGTCTTTCCTATGACAAGATGGATGGAAACAACTTCATTATAAATCCGGCAAAGTTTAACGACCCTGGCTCAGGTCTCCCATGAGGGCACTTTTGAGGCTTTTGAGGCCTCGTCGCGGCCTCTCGGGCTGCTAGACTGCCCACTCTTGTGTCTTAAGGTTGGAGCTGCGCAGAGCGGCGACCCACTTCGACGCAAGAGCCTCCGGAGCTGCTGTCATTTTAGCTGATATTACAGGACATTCCCACAACATATGCGAGAGCGTCGCTCTAGTTGCCTGACATAACTCGCAAAGAGCGTTTTGGTATTGCGCTGGGAAAATGTGGCACAATCGCACCGGACTGGGGAACGTTTCGGTCTGCAGGACAACACATTATATTAGCTAGCAACACATTGAAGCTTCTTGGGTCTCTCTGCAGAGTGGTTCATGGAAGCAAGAAATTTTGCGCGCAATAATCACTGCCCCGTTCTTGCAGTTCGATTTCGCCCGAATTTTACTCTATTCAAATGCATAGGAATTTGCCAGGACCAACAGAGCGGTTCGAATCATCCATCAGTTCGAATTATTGGGATTTCACTCTAACATCACATTTGCACAACTATAATGTTAGTTCTTTATCCATAGATACAGAGAGAAGGAAGGGTCGGAGGTTAACAATGGCCACAACCCATTGTGTTTTGCCAGAAGTGCAGTATGAGAAAGCTCCTCGAGTCATATGCTAAATGATGCTCTAAAAACTGATGTAGGATTTAACTTCACAATGTGATGAGTTGAGCCACATGGGACATTGATGGAAAATCAAGCTGTCAATGACAGGATGTGCGCATGTCTACAAATAATAACACAGCTCTGCACAAAGAAGGGTGGGGGAGCAAATAGAGGGTAATGGGCTCTTTTTGTTCGTTTGCATTCTTGTATCATTGTTCCTGCTGTTACCAACAGCATGGCCCACTCTAGTTGGCTTGCACCACACACTTACATGCACACAACCATAGAGTTTCTCACTATATTACCTAGAGGGAAATCTGGCACTGCTGCACTGTGGTATATACAAGGAAATGCCGGTATATTGCGACTTTGGATTGGCATTTTTGTCGGAGAGCCAGGACACCTTGAAGACGCACCAGGTAAGCAGCGTTTCGTCTGTCACACTGATTCACTTTCTACAAAAACTGCATGCAAAAAGCTGTTTTAGCTTTACTATTATATAAAAAGATGTTTTGTTTAATTATGAGAACTTGTTATTGCATGTACAATTATATGAAACGTAAAAAGCATCAGCAGGCCACTAAAGTAGGAGGACAGAAGAGAAGACTTGCGGTTTCTTTGTAACAGTTTCTCATCTGTTCTTGCTTTTCTTTGCTTGCTTGTGCATTGTAGGTGAGTAAATTTCATTGGAAGATGTAATATGAGTTAATGAAAACCTCTCATGAAGGTTTTAATTTAAGACTACGTTATTTGTGTAGCCATATTTAAATGAAGCCTCTTACAACACCAGCCAACACAAGCCTCGCAGACACATATACCGTCATTCTCATGACGGCACCAGCGCCGCTTAGGAAACTCCCATAGACGGCGGTGCCAGATTTCCCTCTAGGTGTTATAATGAGAAACTCTATGCACAATACCACAGGATGTGATCAACCGTTAGGGATGCCAGAGTTTGCTCAGTGCGCACCCTTTTCAACCCCACAATAGCTATCATGCAAGAAGGCTTACTTGGGGATCTCGATGTGACGCCACTGTGTGTGACGTGGGTAGATGTCAGGTATTGGGGACGTGGCACCGTAGACCCACTTGTTGGATCGCTCACAGTCAAAGTATGGTCGAGACCACTTGACAGGTCCCGGATTGTCTGATGGATCTACATGGGGAGCACATTGTTGCCTTAATTAAACGTAGCACTTCGGATGACCCACAAAAAACAGGCTTCAATCAGTGATGCTGCCCCTATGTAAATGACCCTAGCGATATTATCGCCTAGTCACCCCCAATCAATCACATGCAGTGATATTGATGATGCACTGGCTCTATTTTGCTGTACACAACCTGGCTACTGGTACCTGAGCCCAATTTCATGCGTCTCGCCTGTGCTGTTTTGAATGTTTACTTCTGAGAAATGCAGGAGGTGAAAAGAAAGGTTCAGCAAGAGGTTACAAAATGCATACCTGCGAAAAACGAAATCTTGACGCACACACAACTGAAAAATAAAGTGCGGTCACTGCAGTGTACATGCAGTATATGGGCGCAGCATGTGGCAACCTATAGAACATGTTTTAGTACACGAATCTACAACAAGATGGCAGTAGTAAGAAGTGCAGTACGGTGCTGCCAACCCAAAAGAAAGTCCCTAGATGAAGAGATTTTAAAGACTGTTTATGAAAAAATGTTCACATCTAGAGAAAACTTGTGGAGGAAAAGAAAAGTCACCAGACACTAGAAACCACTGCTACCACGCCATGATGACCGATACATGGAACCGCGGACATGACGGCACATTTTGATTGCAGTCAGCGCAAATTATCTTCAAATTATCATGCGAAGTATAACTGGTACAGCGGCACCTCATTGATACAATCCCTTTATGCCATTTTAGCCATTTTCTACGCAATAAATTAACACAAGAGAAAAAAGTGAAAAACTTCTAGACAAATACTCTGTCAATCTAGCTCAGCTTGATATCTTCCAATAGTGTCCTTTAAAACAAGTGTGCTAAATCGCACTTGTCGAATACCAAATTAGTCAGTCTTACCATGAGCAGGGAACTTATAAGCCATAAAGGAGGAGTTATAAGCCAGAAAGAAAGAAAGAAAGAAATGGAAGACAGGCGGTGACATGCTTCTGAAATTTCCCACACAGGCTTTCCATGACACACATTTTAAAAGCATCTGCTCCGGGCTACGTATGTACAGAAGGATGACGTTGCATTTTAACATGATCAAAGACTCAGCCTAGCTACTTGTGGGTACTTGTCCTGCAAGAAAACACCCAGAATACTAAAACAAGCAACAAAATCGTTGTCATCGCCTGGTGTCACCGGTGCTATGACTTTGGCATGAATGAAAATAGAATTTTTAAACATCTTGCATACATAAACGGATTATATGCTCCTATTTAGTACCCACTTCATTCCACTGTTGTGAAAAAAAAAGAACAGTTAGCCCCCAACATTTTTATGCTGCCCCATGCGGCATGTTTTGCCACATCTCTTTGGGAGAAATGGGTGGGCCAAGTGTGAGAGCAGTGCAGTGATAAGGGCATCAGAAAAGTAACAATCTTTCAACTTGTATTGGGTCAACTTTGCTGCTCCAAGTAAAAACTAAGCAGAAGCAATGAAACAGAGCGGATTACAGCTACTTGATTTACAACTGTAATATATTCGCTCCACTGGGAGGAAGGGAAATGTCTTCACTGTCCAAAGTTTGTAAGCCCATGGTTTATTTCAGAAAAGAAAGACTGCTTTAGAGGAGGAAGATTCCCTTCCCTAGTCCTGCCTGAAGTAGAGAAGGCCGGCGGCCAACGCACCAGCCATGACAGGGACTGGATGCTTGCAGTACTGGGTTACACTCATAGGAGCCATCCGGAGCCGGGGGCCATCTAACTAGTATGCGTGGCATCCGTGGCTAGCGCGCGGCCAATCACTACACGACCATTTACAGACATCCTTTCTTTTTCCTCACTGTACAGTCAAACCCGTTTATAACAAACTGGTCTGTGTGTTAAAAGTAGTTCAAAGCTGTGCAAAATTGCTGAAATGTCCTACAGCGACCTGATTCACGTAGCAGCGTATGTAAGTAACATGCTGTAGAGCACGGTGAGCCGCTTGACAAAAAAGAAATGCTCAGAAAGCATACATGGAACAAGAGATGCTGTTGCGGGCAGTTATATGGAGCAGGTTGTAGGCATGCAGAATTCAGTACAGTAAGCCCTCGTTAACTCGAAATTGTGAAAAACCATAAGATGTTTTAATATAAGCGGAATTTTGGCCTAAGCGAAATCACAAAAATAGAAGCGCTTTGGCCACACACCGACTACATGGAGCCTTTCCGAAATACCGCTAGTAATATCTTAGGTCACTTTTGCACGCGTTAAGCCCTGCGACATCGGCATCGACAGGCAACTGGCACTGTGCCAAGACAGCATACTTGGTGCACAGTCAAGACAATTGATCTTAATGATATATTCGAAGCCAATCATTCAAGCATAACCATTTTCAAACATCTAAAAAATGCTGGCGCTATCGCTTTCTACATCGTAATGAATTCTAGACAATATACCTTCAAAAACCGTGATTGGTGAAGTGCACAATTGTCAAGCCTTTAGCAGACACCTCCGAGTGACACAGCATTTCACTTGTCCATCTTAGTTTATAGAACTTGTAACAGACTACTTTGTTACATGATTATATCTCACAATGTTTTTGCTGTTTTATAAAAAACCACCCTTTATGTAACGTCCCTACAGGGGACTTTTGAGGTAATGAATTGAACTGAACTGAGCATTCACGCCTCATGGTCGAGTGAACATGAAGCTAGCATCCATATCAAGTTGCAATCTTGCTGAAACGCTGTGGGCTTGCATACTGGCTTCTTTTTGAAGCAGTGCAAGGGCTGATTGCGCCTGCTCAAAAATGCCAATCATCTTGCTCAAGATCATCATTAATACGCCATGACCACATTGATGCGCAACTGATAGTGCCCTAAATGAGAGGGGAAAGAAACAAAAAGAGCGACACCCAGCATACCAATGCCACAGAAGCCAGAACAAAGTGACAGCGAACAGCCAGGCAAGTGCACTCAAGCGGTGACTGATAGAAAGAAGCGGGAAAGACGAGCGCGGCCTGGCACAGCATTTCGCTTGGCTAGCGAGTAGCCGCCGTGTAAAACAGTGAGTGCAAGCGACTCTACCTATGCTGCACCACTGCCCTTTTCCTGGTGATTTCGAAGTCGAGATATCTCGAGTGCAGCACAAAAACTTTTAGAAATGATAGGTGAAATACACATGGGTTTAAACCATGGCTGCAACAAAATGTGACTTGACCCATCAAGATATCAGGGTTCCAGTTAAGGAGGGTTTACTGTACAACCATTCAAGGGACAATTTAGTGTGTATGAAAATGACTTAATACCTTTTGCGTGTTCAACATAGAGCGCAATATACTGTACCCAGTTTCACTAGAGAGTTTTAGAATAGGGGCCCCAAAGAAATAGAGTCAAGGCCACTGCGCATGCATGAGACGCAAACTGCGTTTGGGCGTTGCGTTGGGAACGCTATTTCACCGATTTAGCGGGAGCCCATATAGAGGCCCCGAAAGCTTTGCGTCTGCAAACATGGTGGCACCGATTGAAGTGACGGCTCTAACCTAGCACTAAACGGTTTGATTCTTGGTAACGCATGAAGTTCACAAACTAGGAGAAGTGACTGCGGTTATCGCTTTTTCTCAACTAGCTTGTGTTATGAAGATTGATTCATTAGACGCCGCTGATTCTGAATTTGATTGTGGATTTTATGGCTCATAGGCCTAAAACGGCTACGCTTGGCTAAGTTGGTTTGCTCAAAACTAAGCGCAACTAATTGTTTGCTGCTTACAGAATAACCTATAAATTGTAATTAAATGCGAATACACACAAGTCAAAATTATTATTTCCATCATAAAATAGTATATTTTGTTTAATTATTTCAAATAGCTTTTCTTTGACGCTGTAGTGGCGCTGTCAGCGCAAGACGCTATCCGCAAACGTAAAACGCTATTATAAAACTCTTCACTCCTGCGTGCCCCAACGCTAACACCTGCAAAGTTCTATGGGGCCCCAAACTATTGGGGCCCCTATACTAAAACTCTCTATTATTATTTGGGTTTGACTGTAGTAGCTATATGTAGTGCCGGGTCAGACCAGAACCAAAACCCTTCTTTTTAATGCACCTTGAAGCTTAGTGGAGGAAGTCACTAGCTGCTTATTTTCAGGAAACAGAAGGAGGCTTGACTCACCCGGAGGTCCGTGCCACACAAAGGTCTCGTTGGTGCCATTGAAGTGGGTGATCTGAATGGTGTACGTAGTCTTGGAGTCCTGGCGCTTGGTCAGATCTGGCAGCCAGTGGTGGTACCACTCGTTGATGCGGTACTGGTCACTCGAGTAGTTGCGGCTTGGCGTATCCACAGGAATGGCACCCAGGTCCACGGCGTCGATTGTGTTCAACGTTGACGTGCCCTCTAGATGGTACGGGTCATTGAAGTCGTCAGCCCTAAAAGAATGCAAGGCAGCACGTGTGAGCAAAAACACACAGTAGAAGTGGTCATGGCATAACCACAGTAAAGCCCTCACATTTGTCAATAGCTCAGCAAGAACAGCTCGTGCTGAGGAAAGCGAGTGCCCACGCAAGACTGAATAATTCATTCGTGGGGTTCAACATCCTGAAGCAACACTGGAACTATAAGCAACAGCGCAGTGGAAAGCTACAAGTTAATCTTGCCTACTAGAGGTTCTTTACCCCAAGTACACAAGCATTTCTGCAATTTGCCTTAATCAAAAAAGCAGCTACTATGGTTGGGAATCGAAATTGTGACCTTGCACTTAGCAGGAGAATGCTATCACTGAACCACAGCAAACAAGCCTGCACAGAAGAGCATCATTTCTTGCACAACAGCACACAAGCGAAAAATATATGCCATTGATTGTTTGAAAGGCTGCCTGCTAACTGCACATGGTACAAGCTGGTTAGGCCTGCTTTTCAGTCGCACTAAAGCTGAACACAATCAGGTTATGCTGGATGGGTAAATCAGGGTTCCAAAGAATAAAAGAAGAAGAAGGCCAGTTTTACCATAAGCGGAGGCTTGGTAAGCCAGAAAAGACTCAAACACGAAAGAGGTGCAATGACATGACTTTGAAGTTTCCAGCCCTGCTCGTCGCAGGCTTTGACAGCGCATGCTTTGGAGTACTCAGTTGTTAATTAATAAATAAAGATAACATTTCATAATAAAGAAGCCACAGACTTAACACAGCAAGCTTTGTTCATTATTTCTGCACAGCCCAGACATGCAAAAATACGTGGAAATCCATGCTATCACACTGACATGCCAGCTATTCAGTTCGGACTGAGCTGGTCTTATGTATTTTCAGCAAGCAAATGGTTCAGCTCATCATGCATATGGAAAACGTAAAAGGTAGAACTCACATGCAATGTAAAATTAACAGACTTTTTTTTTCTATAACCCCCCAAAAAACAATGATGATGTGGTGGGAATCAACAGCTTATGACTAATGTCTTTGAAGCACAGCAGTGCAATGAATGTTATACAAAGAAGAGAAAAAGGAGAAGAAAGAAACTGGATCAGATAGGTATTTAGTGGGCATGCTCAGTGTTTGGGGCATTTAATATGATCGCACAAGTTATCTGCCATACACTTTGCTCTTACATTCATTTTCTATTTTTCAATGTAGCTCAGACCTTTGGTTAATTTTTATCAGACTGTACTACCATGAGAGGTTCGCCATGTGATCTGCGCCATAATACCTCATGCCGCATTCATTCTGCATGAAACTTTAAGTGCACAAACCAATAACCCTTGGAAAAAAGAAAAGTTTAACACCATGCTTTAGTGTAACACTAGAAGCAAACACTTTAAATTGTTTTCTTGGGCAGGCTATGAGAGATTTAGAAATAAGATTTAGTACAAAAAGAGTCAAAGAGCTAAAGACGAGATATCCAGAGTTTCAAGGTCACATGATAATTGACACTGTCATAATTACGAAAGGTTGTCTAATTCATCGACGGAAGCATGGCAGCTCAGGGTGGCAAGGAGAAAGTGTGCTTTGCTTGCAGTTTAATAAAATGAGAGAAAACAACCAGAGTTAGTTAACAGCGCTGCACAGTAAATGACATAATGATGCCAAACATGTCTGTCTCTAGCCTTTTCTTTTTATTATACTAATTTATTATAAAACAAAACTGAAATCAATGCACTTGCAGGTATACTTCATATACTGTGTGTCCCAGCTATCATGCACCAAGTCTTTTAAAAAGCAAAGGCTTATATCCAGATGAAACAGACTATATGCTGTTAACACCAACCTGAAGTGTTCAGTGTTTCTATACTGTTCCTAATTATTAGTTTGTAATGGTTAATTAATAACTGAATTATTACACTCATGGCACATATACAAACACTAGGTTTTAGAGCATAACCAAAAACCCAACTTTCAACGGTTTTGTTTGTGGCACGCTATCTCCTGCCCTGCACTTTTTTTCTGCATCCAAAGAAAAAGCTCACAACATATTTTAAAAGCCAACCGAGCTTCCCACTTGTGCACCGCCGCAGTGCTGCCTTCTGACACGTGGCGAAAAAAAACTAATTCTGCCCGTGTAATTGACCATTTCAATCATAAACATGAAGTCTAATTTCTTCTTTAAGGTGGCTGCTACATATTCATGGCCATTTTAAGGTTGGCTTCACATGGCAAATTAACCCTTTAATCCCCAAAATAATTCTGGAGAAACATATCAAACTTTATAAGTTTTTTATGTAGTCATAATTTTTTCTATGACATTTTGATTCTGAATATACATTACTTTATTGGTTTCTGGTTAGAATTAACACACAGATTAAACAAAAAGCAAATCTACTTTGAAGGCAATGTTCCCTCAATGCCGACCGTAATTCGTTTTTGGCAACGGCAGCAGCGCAAAATCAGGCTCAGCGAGTGCGACTGGTCACTGGCGATATTGGTACAACCTCCCATGACGAGTACAGCTCGAGATTGGGGGTTAAAGGATTAATAGCCTGAGCTGTAATGTTTTTGATAACTTAGCCTTGGCATTCTGCTTACCACTGTTACAAACTGTCAAGTGATTAGACACGAGGCCTTGCCGCTAGCAGAAATATTACAGCCATATCAAATGACACACAACCATGCAACCATGGGGAATGCATTTAGTTGCCTCGTAGCATGCTTGAGTGCCACTGCAGTGAGATGCAAGCAAGAAGCAGTGTCAGGTCTTTTTGTGTTTCACAGGGTCTCTTTAAAATGTGGAAAGTAGAGCCACACAATATATTGCCACAAAACAAATGAAATTTATGTTTCCAAATATGTTCTAAAGCCTAATAGGCATTTCTTTTTAAACAAAAAGAAAGAACTTGGTGCGTGATAGCAGGGACACCCTGTAGAAAAGCTGCTATACTCATGGAGACGGACACACACGTGCATGCATGCTGCTGCACCACTGAGCAACCTGCACATCACAACATATATTTGGCCAGCCACACTCACCTGTACGCCCTTGGTGCAAACAAGGGCATGGTCTTGTTGAAGAAACCCTTGTACGACGGTGTGAATGACATGTTGGGGCCGTAGTAGATGGCGCTGCTGTTGATGAAACGGTTGGCGGCCACATCTGAGATCACCGACATGAAGTAGTACATGAAACCAGGCTCATCATTGTCCGCTGCCTTCTGCAGGATGAAACTGCACCACAAGAGAAGAAGGGATGGTCATTTATCCACAATAAAGTTGGAACATGGAAACAAAGGCCCCTGACATAAATGGAAGAAAAACCTAGTCCTATCAGAAACAACACTGATTTATAGTGCTTATGGCTGCTCTGGACCACGTCCACTATAATATACCCGAATGAACCATTTTATTCTTGCCAAGCTCAAGCTACGACAATCAAGGAATGTGCTGGTGATAATCTGTACCGATGACAAAGGTTTAAGGGTGATGGTGACCTGCACAGATTAGGAAGAATGAGGTTGCACATTGGCCCTTACTGTACTGCAAATTCCCTCACAAGCCATCAGGCATACTGCCACGTGCATATTGTCTTACGTTTTGTTAGTGACTGCTTTCACTGGTTCATCACCATTATCCAGTATCATCCTCAAGCAAGTACATGCTTTGTGCATCAGAAACTTCGTAAACATTGTCATCAAACTGACAGCGAGGCGGCAGCATCTAATCACATTGCATGCACGGCAATGCACATTTAGAGGCACTGCCGCGATTGAAAATGTACTCCTAAATTTGCAAACGGTAAGGCTCCATTCAACATAAAAATGAACTGTTGCTTATGGTTGACGTATGGCATGTGAATAATAGTGGTAGCATGTGCATAAATCAGCCCTCGATTATCATGCATAAAGAGAAATTGTGATGTTTAAACCACCATTTTTGGCAGGTGTCCACACGTGTCCATGACTGAAATGCTTCGGAAGTCTTTCCTAGATAATGAAGTGCAGATAGGTTTTATGTCTCACACGTTTTGTTTCAGCCAATATGCAACATTTTAGTTGACACTCGGCCTTACTGAGTTGTCCCTCTCTCTCATTGTGGCCGTGTTTTGCATGCCTGCTCTTCCGTATCACAAACGCCTACCACTCAGCTTTCAGTCATTCTGAGGAAACGGTGTTTACATGCTGTAATCTAAAGGAGCATCGGCAATAATATCTGGAATGTATGGGGACTTGGGCCACGCGTGCAGATTCAACAACCGAGGACCTCACCGCTATCACTGTCGTCCGAGTGACGCTTTTCTTGTTGGGCACAAATTCACCCGATAAAGAATTAAATTTGTCACTCATTCTTCCTGGTAGTGTTTCTCCTTCTTCATTATCATTACAGCGTGACAATACAAAAAATGAGGAACACTTGTAGAGACAACAGTCTCTAGACAAATAAAGAATTGATGTGATTACTTTCAATAAGCACAACCAACAAGTGAGGGAACCGTAATTCCCAAATAACTGTTTCAAACACTCACTTGGTTTTTTTGTTGACTGCACATGAATGGGACCATCTTCCTGAGCATGTAAATGCCAAAATTTGCAATTTATTTTTCAATGCTTGTTTCAGACTGCAAGCATCACCATCATCATCATCGGCCTGTTTTATGTCCACTGCAGGACGAAGGCCTCTCCCTGCAATCTCCAATTACCCCTGTCCAGACTGCAAGGATAGCACTCAGATTTTGGTAGTGCAGTGAAGGGCTAATGTGCTATTATTTCGAAAGCAATACTACGCCAGGTCTAACCGCTTGTTGCGTATGCCGTGCCCCCCAGAGCCGGCGCGGCGCTCAATCTCCCAAAGTAGCGCCAGCCACTTCCCTCCTCCTCCGCTCGGTGCGGCCTCGACGGTCGCGCCGCCGGTGCTTGGCCTGCCGTAGCAGACGACGGTTAACACGCTACGGGAGGAAGTCCGCAAAAAAGTTCGTTCGAGCCCTGCGGAGCAGTCTTTTTAATCGAGATCTTTTTTCGTCAGTCGGCAACTGGCCTTTAGAGTTTCGTGTTGGAATCGCGGAAGAAATAGAGAAAAGCACCATTATTCAAGGCGTATTTAAGGCGTAAAACGCGCGACGTTGAGAGTTCGTGTTGCTGAAACACGACGCAAGCAAGCGGTGTACTCAAACACGCGCGTAATTACCAAAGTTTCAGGCGTTGACAGCGTGAAAGTATGTGTACGTGGTTTCGTAGGTTCATTTGCGTACCTGCAGGATACTTTTGTTCGGCCGTCGCGTGAGAGATTCCGGCTTTGTGCGGTCAGCAATGCCTGGCAATAGGGCCGTTTTTTTTTTCATTGCGGGGTGCTTTGGTAATCGTGACGATATATTGTTTTTGTTTTACAATTACTGCTACAGGAGGGCACATGTAATAGCTAACGGAGGCCTCTGAAGAGCACGTGACATTACAATAAAGCAGGCGTCGCAGGGAGTGTTCGCATACAAAATTGGCTGTCCGCCATCTTATACCCCCTTGGCATGCACAGGCTTCAGCGAGCGCCATCCAGCCCTGGTTCTAGCTTTGGTGTTCCCGTTGCCGCTTTGGTGCCCTGGAGGTGCCGTCAATAATACGAAATAATGACAAGTTGTTACAACTAGTAAATAAAATTTATTGAAGAAATACAATCGCGCCGAGGCGCCAACTTCTAAAGCAGCGCTAGCACGCCCGCGCGAGTATTGTGAAACGCCAACAAGGAATTTACTGGCCCACGTACGACTACGATCAAAGTGCACGTTAAACATCCCCAGGCGTGCTTTAGTCGCCTCGGAACGTTAAAAACATTAATCACCACAAACCAAATCAATACATGCGGGCGTACATAATGTACGCCTGCATGTGCTAACTTCTGGCGGAGCTCAAAACACACCCTGAATAAAGTCGCTTTTATGTCACAGGCCAGCTGCAGATGCGTGCATTTCACCGCAAGACGAAACTACATGAAACAAAGAGAGCACATTCGAAAAAGAAAAGTCAACCAACGCGCTAAATACCACGCAGAGCATGAACACACACTTTTTCGAAGCGGAAAGGCTGTTTCACATGCTGCGACTGCAACGACGAAAATCGGTGCTGTCGCGCGCGTCGCAATGCGATTTTTAGAGGGCTCATTTCACATGATTGCGATTTCAACAATGCGACTGGTGCGACGCCCAGGATTGCTTACAGCCAGGTTTCGCGGCACACGCTGCATAATTACTTTATTGTAGTGAATAAAACGTTTACACTATAATATTATTGACTTATCTTGATTAGAAGCAAATAATATGTACGTTTACTAAATTAAAACCGTTATTTAAGATTTGTCTTGGAGTGCGCGACGGCGGTTTCTGTAGATCAGTGCAACATCGCGCACGTAAACAGCTGTTCGCAGGTGGTTCAGCAATTCTTTATTCTATGGTTCAGCGCTGTGTGTTGTCTTATCTACCTTCTATGACCGTTTCGTTTTGCCTGCGCTACAACAATCTACAAGATGGCCTACCGACAAGTTCATATAGCTGCCCTCACCGTATATGCAGTATTCGGAGTTCGGCTGCACGAAGTTGTCGTGTCAGCCCAACAAGATCCTCGCGCTACCCGTGCTCGGCGTCAGCTTTTGGAGAAATGATGCGTGTACAATGCCCGTCATTGCGCATATGTGGTGCCTGCTCCTAGCCATATTCTTACGCCAAACGCATCAAGAAGCACCAACCCGAACGCCCGCGTGTGCCCCTGAACGAAGCCTCAAACGATCTGTGTGATTACGACGTGGAATAAAAATTGTGTTGTGAAATTCAACCTTAGCGCTAGCCTGGTTCGTCCATCGCCGTGCTTGCGCTGCGAATATATATATGGGAGCCCTCTATAAATATTTCTAAAGGCGCAAAAGCCGACGAATCAAATGTTTCGAGCAGTTACCGTCACTTTTGTAGAAACCTGTACGTTGTAACATAGCATTCTAAAAGACACACTTCTCGTCCACTTTGTTGTCCCGTGTCTCGCGCTGGTACTATACTCGGAACTTCTAACAAGAAGACCATATCAATACGCGCTATCCATAATGCAGGATCGTGGGCCCACGGCAGGCGCACTTGCCGTAGAATTTTTCAGCTTTCTGCTCAGCCTCGCACGCCTCTCACGGTTAGCCTGTTCTGTGGAAATAAATATTATTATCAATGTTATTAGATATTATAGTTTCTTCACTGTAATTTATAGCAATCTTCCAGATTTCTTAAGATAGTCATGCATTTAACCTGTATTAGATCAACATTGTTACGACATGCTTATGGGAGTCATTTCAAACTAGATTGCTCAGCCAGAGAAAGTACAAGTGCAAGCCTCCATGTTTATTCCAATTTGGTATTCCTAAACAGATTATATTGGCAGAATTTTGTGTCTGCTTGCATTTCCTGCAATTCGATGTTCAGAGCTGGAAAAACTGATTCCTTTTCTTGCTGTCGAAAGGCTGCTTCAATGTCGATAGCAAGCTATAATTATTCATTTCGAAAGTGTTAAGCAATGACTATATGTCTAAGCTTATCAATGCATTTTTGTTCCACGAACACAATCAAGTTTTCTCTCCGTCTCATTGACAGCCATGGAATGAAACCGTTCACTTTCATAAGTATCAGGATGCAAACATTCTGGAGTTTGTCCTGAGCATTTGTCTGCATCCTATAGTGTGCATGTTTGTATCAAGTTATGGTGTTACAATCTATAGTAATTAACTATAGTGCAACAGAAATACGATGGACAGGAACGAAGTGAACACACAGAGCACTTCGTTCTTGTCTGTTGTCAATCTGTTGCACTTCAGTTAATAATGATTACACACAAAGTCATCTAGTTTTCAGTTATTATGTCGGGCTTATAAGCCTGCTTGTGTCCTGGAATATCTGCACGGTTATGTATCCTGTAATTTAATTTCTGGCCATGTGCTTGCAAGTCGCGTGTCAATCTCCTGATTTTCCTGACAATCTTGTGTGATGTGCAGGCCCAAATAGTTTCTAGTGAATCCATGCAGGGTGTTGTGCAGGGTGTAATCTGCACTACAAGTGCTGCTTTGATTGCTTTCAGTTCAGCTTTTCTAGGTGTAGGATGACCTGGAATGGTACTCACTTATATAGGGTTTAGCTTTATGTAGTGTCATACTACTGTTACACTGCTATTGCCATGCCATATGTGCCTTATGTTTGCTTGCATCTTCATGATTAGCAACCTCCTCTGTGTGTTTGGCAGTTGCATATAGTCTCCTGGCTTAATTGTTTGCCCCCATATTCCACGGTATGGGCCTGTTGTGTTTCAAGTTCAGGCACTCCCGAGGTTGTGTTTCTGAAGGGAGGGGTAGTCGTCTTTGCATCTCATATGCTAGCTGGCATAGTATCTTGGGACGAGGTTCTGAGCTCTTGAGACAAAGAATTTGTGCTGCAGGCTGCAACTCTACTGTCTAGGTGCTTGTTCGTTAGCTCTTTCTCATAGAGGTCTTCAAGCATGGTAAAGTTGGAAAGACCTGTTATTACTACCCGATGCCTGTATTCGACGAGTTGTCTTTTTTGTGTGCTGCTGGTAATTCATACCGTACCATACCTTGGACACAAGCACAGCATCTGCGATTTTCTATAGTATCCACTTGTCCGCCCCCATTATTTCGAGATTATTCTTTTCACCAGGTGTGGAAGTTGCGTCCAGGCATTGCATAATTGTTTCACCCACGTGCTGGCTCTGCCGTCATGGGCTTACACTGGCTGAGGATTTGTGGATGTTGTCTTGTGGGCATACTTGTCCAGCTATGTGGATCACAATGTGCAATCTGGGGCAGTTCTTGATTCTAGTCTTTCTTTTTTTTTCGACGTTGATATGAGCTGACTTATCAGAAAGCGAGAGGCCAGACCGGCCAAGAAAGTCTGAAGTGTTGTCAAGGGCTTGTTGCATCATTCTTGATTTCTGCATAAGATAGCTTTCCCATAGACTGTAATACACCATAGGCTGTAGTGTTTCTTGTAGTATGCCCGTGTTGTTGGTATGTGTGGGCCAAATGTACCTCCAACTCTCACCTGGAATTTTCTGCCTTTCAGAAAGTTACTGTTTAAGTGCTCTACCAAAAATGTTTTTGCTCATCGTTCCTCTTATTAGAGCAGCATGAGGTACTCCTGTTAAAAGCCTCTTAACTCTCTTCATTCTTTCATAAGCGGTATTACACAATGTCCTGCAATAAAGTTCCTGCTGCTTATGGCCCACTCATATCTGCCAGAAGGGACAACTCTTGAAAAAGGTTTTCTTTGTGCTATGTGTGCGACGTATATGTAGTATGAGCATTCATGCCTTGATATTATACATCTGTAGAACCAGCTTCCTGACAGAGTACTTGCTATACCTGATCATGCTTATTTGTGCAGTGCTGTTGAACAATACATATTGACGCAATGAATATTTACACACTCGAATTATCACGAAACATGGTTGTTTTACAATTCTGCCCTTTGCTTTCTATTGGTGTTAGATTTTGCATAAGCATGCCCCCCTATGCAATAGTATATTGAAGTGCAAGGGTTCAATAAAAGGTGATGAACTAAATCTAAGTGCAAGAGCTTTTTTTTTCACCTATGACTCCCATTGAAATGCGACTTCCATGGCTGGCAAAACAACCCCTCGCCTTGTGTTAGCAGCAGAATGCTATAGCCACAGTGGCAGGTGAGCAAATTGAAGAACAATATTTCTGTCTATAATTTTTTTTCTTGCCTGTATGTAAGTAAAGTTTGGAATAAGTTTGTCATTGCAAAAAAGCCCAGTTTGTGTTATTTTATTGAATAAACCACATATTGTGTATAGTTGAAATGCAGAAATTTGTTCTAAAATCCTCGGGTGATATATGTTCTTGCAAGTAGCATGGTATTTCATTATTTATAAAGATAGTAATCGCAGCGGATATCGTTATATGGTTTTACACACTAATATATGTGATCACAAACTTATTAGAAACTTACTAGAAACATGTAAGGCATGAATGTTTCTGCACACTTGATCAGCCGTGAACGTGCAAGAACTGCTTGTACTGGCTGACTTCACTGCACAGTTTTGATTTACTTTTCTTCAGCTTGTCGTTTTATACTGGTTTATCCCCACAAGAACAGGCCGTTTGCCTGCTTTTCGCATTGTTGCACGAGCTCTACATAATTGTGCAGGTGGGTACGTCGTCACTTTGCCACTATAGCAAGCAATTTACTTAATCTACTAGCTGTACAGTTAAGTACCTTGCAGAGCATGTGTTCATACAGATGCAGTAAGGATACAAAGTCCGCAACATAGTCAATGTTTATTGGTTTCTGTGCAAGAAAAAAAAAATATATCCAGAGAAGAGGTGCAACTTGACGTGCATGTAATGTTTTATTCAAGCCACGGATTTAATGCTATCGTAGCAAATTCATTACGATAGCCTACACTTTCGCTCTGTCAAATTTAATAAGAGGCAAGATAAGCTTTCAAGATGCATCGGGAAATTCATGCTTGAAAACCGACAAGAAAATGCAACTGAACGGTACCGCGTTCAGCGCAACGTTGAAACTTCGGGTACTTTGCTGTCTTGTCATTTGCCCTTGCCAAGTTTGAAGTAATTCAAGCTGCTTTGTAAGCGCGATTTCTGCATGCTACTCAGCAAAAGAAAATTGTGACGACCTCGTCGTCTGCTGGGGTTCGAACACCTCCTAGCACTGAGAACTCCTAAAGGCGTACGAAGCAAACGTGAAAATGCACTTCATTTGCTGTGTAGCGTGTCAACAAACGCATAGCAATCGGAGAATGCAATCTGCGGTACAAGTTTTTTATTCTTTCTTCGCGTACGTACCGAATTCGACGATCCACGTCTCCGCGCATTGCACTTGTCGTGCGAGACGCCATTTTCCAAAACAAACCGGCGGAATAGCTCCGTTGACAGCTCTCCGTGCAATTTCGACGGAAAATCGCAGCGATCGGTGCGACGGTGCGACTGTGCGACCAACCGGTTGGTCGCAGCCGAAAATCGGGGGGTCGGCACTGCGACTGCGATTTTCATCGCAAACGACGGAAATCGCACTTCCGGTGCGACGAAAATCGCATCATGTGAAACAGGCTGAAGGCGTGAACTAGGCTCAAAAGAAGAGGTTGTGAGTAGCCGCGGCCCTTACTTCAGAAAGCCGTGCGTTCTTTGCCACTTCCTCGAAGTCAGCCCGTCCGATCCTGCGAATCCATACTTCTTGCGTTGCGCACGCCGGACGGCAAAGCAAAAAGCTTTTTGCCCTCACTGTATCTATTGCGGCAACCGAAGGCGCAGCAGCACTGCATCGCAATTAAGTTCTCGGCCCTACACATTCTATTACGCTAACGCACTCCGCCAGTCAGCCTGCAGTACTTTCGTCGCGCAGGCCCAACAATGGAGGTCGGCGCGCACTGGAAAGAAAAAAATATACAAAAGCGCGGCGCCTGCTCCATGCTGGAAAGACAAAAATATACGGAAGCGCGTGCGGAAGCGCGGTGGCTGCTTCCACGTGACACAGATTGGCCAATGGGGGAGCGGAGGATGCTGGGGCGACAGGAGGCGTGGAGGAGGACGCGCCATGTTGAGCGGGGCGGCGGAAAGATCTAAGAATGGCGCTACTTTTGAAAAATTGAGGGGCTTTACCGCGGTCCCCAAGCCAGCGCCGCGGCTAACAGGTGGTCTCTCCGTTGACATGACCATACGACCTCCTCGCCTTGCGCTCGCTCCGTGCGGCTTCACTGGGATACATAGCGGTGCGCTACGCGTTGGTTGATCAGACTCGCCATGGAAGTTACCAACGAAGAGTCTATATCTGAATCTAGTTGCTCTACTGCTTCCGAACAGTTAAATTCTATAAGGAGAAAGCTAAGCAAGCTAGGAAGAATGAGAGAAAGAGGTTGCAGCGTGCCCAGGAAACTTTGTTTTTGCAATTCAACCAGGTTTAACCAGGGCTAAACAACAGCCATTTTTTTTTATCTACTGATGTGCTAATGTGTTGTTACTGTATTGGCCTGTGTTATTATTGTACAAATGAAATTGTCCTCATCTCACATTGCAAATGCCAAATTTTCTCTCTGCCCTTGTTTCAGCATGCTTGCAAGGATAGCCATTGTATTGTATTACTGTAGTGAAATATTAAATCAGTATTTTATTGTACTGATGTGCCAAGCTGTTATTAAATATAAGTGCAAATGTACTATATGTAAACTGTATTTACCACTTCTATCTATGTCCAGAACTGGACTAATATTACCTTCAAATAAATAAGTAAACATGTTATAGCTATGTTTTACTGTTATTTAATGTGCACATAAATTCCAACCCTTCAACAACTTGATGTACTGCTTGTAAACCTCATTATGTAAAATGCTGCCCCTCCAGCATTTTGTACCTTATCCAATCCTAGCCTATGGGCAATTTCTGGCTGGAACGGTTAAGTCAACCCAAATAAGACAAGATATGCAAAGACGATACTTGTTGGTTAATGGCACCTGCCACAGCAGCCACACTCCAATGAGGGCAGACTGCATACATGCTTATGGACTTAAACTAGATGGCCGTTAAAGAACCCAAGGTGACAAAAATTAATCGAGAGAGCTTCGCTGCCACGTCCCTCATAACCGACTGTGCATTTTCAGGATGCTTAACTGCACAATTTGAATTTTTTTAGTTAATGACGTTTCTTTTAACCCACAACGTTACACTTTCATAAAATCAGTCAGTCAGCAACACTCGAGGCTGAAGTGAACTAGTCCTATATAACTATTGTGGCACCAAATTAGCCTTTTAAACATTCACATAAGACGCCACAAGATTGTCCAACGTCAACTCTATTGCACAACAAGAAAAATTCAAGCACTACCCACAAAACCCATGCTGATTGTGCAGCCACTACGACACTGCAGCAGCAATGTGTGATTGCACCGGGACAACCATCAGTTCTATGCATGATTCTCACTGTAGCCCCATGAATGCCTGCATCCCAGTGACTGTGCATCTCGACATGACCAGGCTCATCGTGCTCTACTTACTTTCCTACAAGAAACTGCCCTGGCTTCCCATATGTAATCTTTCTTTTCTTTGTTAGCAAGTGATGAGACCTTGGACTTTTTTGTATTGTTTTGTAATTAGAGCAACCTGGAGAGTTCCTTGGTTTTTCTCTTCAGTTTCTATTGCCATACTCCACTCTTTGTCATCTGTCATCTTGTTCTTTCTTTTCTCTTCAACAACCGTCAAGTGCAGCACCCCTTCCAGTGGCAGCTGCCAGCCTACTTTTCTCCTTCTTTCCTGTCGCTCAACTGTAAATATATGTTTTCAAACTAAATAATAATTATATGGCCAGTGAAATCATTTCACCCTTACGAGATGTGTGCTAAGAAGCAAGTGGCTTCAAGCTTTTACTTCCAATACAGAATATTGCCTGGAAATGATGCAGCACACTGTTGACAGGGCCCACGTTTTTCAGCCCTTTTATTTTCTCAAAGCATGTGAGTGAGATGCAAATTTGTGCCACCTTTTTCTTTCAAATATGTGATGGGGGATGAAGATAATAAAGGTTAGTTATAATTGTGATGTGTGTTGTCATTGGAATTAGAATTTTATATCCTGCCTGCAAATGTAAACGAAGATTAACTGACCAAAATTTAACAATTTCCAGCTGCAAATGATGAATTCCATGTTGACAAAGCAAACGTGACTTGAAATTCCTTTCAGTAGATAGCTGTAGGAAATTCTGTTCGTTAACACGAACGTAAAATTCGTGGAAGCCAACACACAGGGAGACATGTTTCCTTGAGGCGTTGTGCGCCATTTTTCATAATCTCTAAGAGGGTTGAGCTTTCTCTTGCCTCACATGGCACACCGTATCGTGGTAGAAGTGTTAAATTTTAATTGAATGATAGGTCAGTAGGGTCCAGGCCCAAGCTAGTTGGTATGGACCCTTCATTTTAAACAGCGCAAAAAAAAAAAAAAAAAAACATGGACAAGGAAGGGCATGGGACCAGCGCTGGTCTCGTGCCCTTCCTTGTCCATGTTTTTTAACGCTGTTTAAAATGAATGAATGAGGCTGGATGTGCCAAAACCATGATCAGATTATGAGGCACGCCATAGTGGTGGATCTCAGATTAATTTTGACATTTCACTCTTCTTTAACATGCACCTAAATCTAAGTGCACTAGTGCTTTTGTGTTTCGCTCCTGTCAAAATTCGGCTGCCACGGTCAGGATTAAATGTGTGACTTCGAGCAATGCCATATCGGTCAAGCTACTACGGCAGGCACAGAAGTGTTCATTTGACCTGCGACCGCTTCTGTAGTATCGCCTGGACACTACGGTGTTTCAATGTGGCTTTGAGTCAGTTGTTTGCTTGACAAATTTGCATGATGCTTATTGTTCAGAAATAGCAGAAGCTTACTGTACCGTACCTTTAGTTTGCCCGTAACCACTGCTTCCTTGCCTTCTCACATCATCTTTTCCCTCAACCACCCACTGCCCAAGTATGCGAACTGCGAAAGTGGCAAGGCTGCTATTCAGTCGTTGCTGGATTGCGTCGGTTCTACCCATTCTCTGCCTCCTCTCTACAGTTCTATCTAGGTCCCCTCTGGGCTTGCACATTAGTAGAAATGTAAGCGCTGTACTTTCTGTAATGCTTTTGAGTGGGGTCATGGATAATTGCCACAAGACGGAAAGGACCGAACAAGCTTCTCGCGTGGACTTTCCTCTCTGCCATGCATATACACGCTCTGAGACATCCCCCGGCACCACGTGCAAGACAACAGCAGCAGCAGCACAAAAATCAAAGAAAGCTTCGATTTAAAATATAATATATTCAGCGCCTGCTGACCGTTAGTCAATGGAACCTTGTTGCTTCTTTAGTAGCCTTGTTTACATGAATACGACAATGGTGCATTGCATCGCATCTTCTGCACGTCACAGCGGTCACATACATGTGGTAATGCGCTGGGGAGTAAATTAATGCAACATTGACATTGCTCCGCATTGCAAATGGTAGCTGGGACATTGAGAGGATGGTTAACCCAACTACGGGCGCTATAACGTAAAGCTATTCCAAACTTTTCTATTCCAATTCTGCTATCAGCCCTCCACGATTGGTCAAAAACTTTTTTCGACCACCCCCACTTCACCTGTCTGTCACATGACGTCACGAAAACCACGATAGCTCCCCATCTGATATGATGTGTGCACACTGATTATGCATGATTTGACAGAAAAAATAAGAACAGTTATTTCTGATTCGACCCCTTTTCGCCAATAGCCCTCCACTATTGGTAAAAAGTTTTCGGGCTGCACCCACTTCACCTGCCTGTCACGTGACGTCACAAAACTGCACAAACTCACCGTATCAAAGTGATGTGTACGTGACAAAGATGCATTAATATGCCGAACAAAACTGAATTTTCTTCGGAATAGCCGCAGGCTGCCCCGTTCCAAAAGGAATAAAAGATGGCTGCCGCCGACCACTGAGACGCTGGCTAGTCGCACCTGCCGGAGAGCATGGGTGTATTTGCATGTAATAAAACTTCTTGAGTAGCTGTGTAACGTTTTCGAGCACTTTCAGCATGTTTACCACCTCATTCTGCCAACTCTTTTTGCTGAGGGTCAGTTTTAGCGTCATTCTTAAGCTTCCTTTGCATGCCGCTGTGATTTTCAACCAGCCACCACAAGCTAAGTAAGGGAAAGCCAACCAATCGCAGACGCAGGCACCACCCTCTTTATCCGGTTATCGATTTTCAGTGCATTGGCTCTGCTCCAGCGGATCGCTCTCCACTTGAGCGGTGTCCTCGTCTCTTGTCACCCAATTAGATACGACAAGCCGCTCAGTGTAGGCAATTTTATTCGTTTTTCAAGCAAACAAAAGTGACCTCCTATGAACGAGGAGAGTGTTTGATTGGTCTGTACAAACAAACCTGTGGGTGACCGCCCGGTACTTGTGTCGGTGGTTTCGCAAATTTGACGTCAGGAGATTGCAATAGAAACATACTGGAATAGTTTTACGTTATAGGGCCCTACGTTACATTGAAAGAAGAGTGGCTGATTTGTGAATATTGTTTGCAAATATGATTCATGAATATATTTTGGTATGTTGTTGCAAGAGTGTTCACTATAAACCAAGGCTGGTATAACGTAAAGCTATTCCAATCTGTTTTTATCCTAAATCGGACATTAGCGCTCCCTGATAGGTCAAAATGGCTCGGGCTCTGCCCATATGGGAAGGGACCACGCCTACATGGGCAGAGCCCGAGACATTTTGACCTATCAGGGATGGCCAATGTCCGATTTGGGATAAAAACAGATTGGAATAATTTGACGTTATAAGAGTCCAACAACAGACAAAGACTAAAGGCCCAACAGGTCTATATATAATACAGAAACATAAAGGCATATGATATTGCATGGCACCAAGGGCTAGTAATATAAGGAAAAGCTTGACACCGCCTGTGAAGTGTACCTGTGTGCACAGCTTTTGTATTTTTCCATTGTTAATAAAGTGTAAAGAACAAGAGTAAAAAAGGCATCGACAGATCCAACTTTATTTGTTGTTTCCTTCAATGGGTGGTTAATGTCTGAGAACGAGGATTTGTAGAGATAAGTTCGCCATACGATTTTCAAGCAGCTCTCCTTGCGATCACATGTTTCTGTAAGTGATTTCACTTACTTAAATAGGATGTTTGTGTCCAAAGGGAGAGTGTTGGAGAGTATTTTGGACACTATCCAAAAGTCACCACGAAAATCCCCGAATTTTGGGGTGCAGGCACAAAAGCCCGAAATTCTCCCCTGTTCTCCTCTTTCAAATTAATGCCCGATTCATAAACCCCAAGTTTAAGAAAATGTAAAATCCATAAACGAAGGACTATAGTTACATACCAAAGAAACAAGCGAATTCTGGCTTTTTCCAGACTCCTCAGTTCATATACTTTTTACCACAGGCTCACAATAGAATGTGAGATGGCTTAAAGAAAAGAACAGCTAAACCTTGGCAACTGTTTATGAGGCATGATGAATTAGAGAATTGAGGATTTATGAAGCTTTTATTTGACACATGATAGTTTTCTATGCAATTGTTTGTGCTGTTCCTTACAAAAGCTTTTATGGTATGTGCAGCTGAATTTCTTGCTGCACAAAGCACAGGGAACTAATGGGCTGCTAATCCAACAGTAATAGTGTTTGAAATGTTCAAGAGAATAAGGAATCTGGTAATTAAGTACTTGATAAGCCGAAGGGGTAAACATGATGGAAATTAATTATATGGGAACTGATTACTGAACTGTTTGAATGCGTACGTTGGCTACGGAATGAAACGCAAGTATAGAACAACAATACATAAAGACGGAAGTAATGTATGCCGTCTGTCGATGCGACATTGCTTAGCTACGGAAATATCCCCTTGTGATAAATTAATTTCTCAACCAGGCGACTGCTTGATATGCTCACTCAGGACTTGCGCGGACACTTGCGGCGTTAATGATGCACATCATAAAAACGTACCCCTTCCCACAGAAAGCTCTCGCAAGGCCGCAGACCACAGCGGCATGAGTTGCGACAGTACTGCTGCGGTTTCAACAGCCCGTTTTTCTCGTCAGCTACCACTGCGCGTGGTGACAACGCATCGCAAGCTGCAACACACAAGACATGCATGATCGCTTCGAGGCCGCCGTCGGAAGTGGAACGGATTTGAAATAACCCGGCTGCACTGTTGTCGCGTGTGGCGAGCGAATCAGGTTTTTCAAAAATATGCGCTTCCCGCGTAAGTACGCGCTGCGCTGGTTTGTAAGGCTTCGCACAAACGGTAACGGGATTTGAATGCGTGTCCTCGGCTTAGAAGGGGCTCCTTCGATCGAGAGGCACCTACACGGTCAAAATTTTACACACGCGAACTACGAATTAACAGGATGCTGTTTATCCAGCCTGGAACTCCTGCGTCGTGCTTTGATGCGCGTCAAGTCGTACACCTTTCCGAGCAAATCGCAACGGTCGAGAACTTATGTTACGGCATCAGAGCGGACGCCTAGCGATGCCGAGAGCGTACGTAAGCGATCGTGGAATGCGATGAGTCGATGTGCCGCTTTTTCCGTGGAGAGCGCATCTAGCAAAACAGGGCGTCGCCAGCGACGCGTCGCATAGCTTACCTGAAGAAGAATGCCCGCGAAATGGCCATGTTGTGTACGTGTAGTAGATTGGTCCGGTTCGGAAAGACCGGATCGATGTTGAGCCTCTGGATGTTGGGCACATGAGTGACGGTTTCGTTGGGCAGGAAGAGCTCGTTGACATCGACGACCCGACAGTTTTCGCCCTTAACTTTGTCGATCCGTGTCCGGATGTCGTCGAAGTTGTCCCGCACGTGCCAGTTGAACTGCGCGAGCACACCGACGCACGCACAGGCCAACACAAAGTTCACGATCACCGCACGCACCACAGCCATGACTTTTTCGCTCGCGGGTAGCCACTCTCTTTTTGCTTTCCCGCACACTCACGAAGCGCTGGCGTACGCAGCCATGGGTCTGGGCGCGGACATGTTTGCTGGAAGCTTTGAGAGAGGAGAAACATAGGGAGAAACGCAAAGTTGCATGCTCCTCTCCCTCTCTGAATTGGCGTGCCTTTTTACCCTTCCTCTCTTTCGAGGAGGCGCGGCCGGTACCGCTCAGTCGAGGTCAGGTAGGGAGCCCATCGATGTATAAACCACTGCCACTACCGGTGGCATAAACATTTGCGTTCCGATGTGTATATCTGTCCTTTCGTCATTCCTGAAGTAGATTAAAGGCATTATACCCAGTAGCAACTTGAGTTCTGTGCTTTGATTATTTCGTTGAAGCGCTCAGCGCTGTTACATGCAGCGGTTGGAGTGCACGTATGTAATGCGCCGATGAAGTCTTTAATCCTTTTGCAGCTGAATGTCTCAATTTCCAGTTGTTTTTTTCTTTGTGTCATGCTTCCGCAAGAATTCTACATTTCGCTGTTGCGAGCTGGCATGAAGGTTTAATATATGCGACATACATTTCATTCAGGAACGCACATTCATATATATATATATATATATATATATATATATCTAAGAATTCTCTGACAAAAACCTGATAATTGCAAACCGTTCTAAAAGAAGACCGTGCGTGAAACTAGTGTAACGTGCGAAATTAGTTTTTCAGTCTATGAAGTTCGATTGCTTGCTTCTTTCGCTCTATGTCTATCTTTTTCTTTCTTGCGACAGTACAATAATTATGATCGCAAGTTTTAGTTTCGAAGTCCATGCCCCGTGTAAAATGAGATATTATCGCTGACGCTGAAGCGCTAGGTAACTTATGCAAACAAACACCTGGCACTGTCGCATCTGTTTTAACAATCCCTCCACCCATGGGCATATACTGGTACATATTTGACAGGTTATTTCCGAGCGCTCCTGCGAAGTTTCAAAGGTCGTTTAACAAAATAATCATACGTTGCCGCGACAACAGCGTTAGCAAATCCGGAATAATCCTACTAAAGACATTTATATCCATAACTCAGCTTCATCGTCGTTACACGACAGAGCACTTTAACGCTTTCATAAGTTCAGTCAATGCCTTTTGTTCAGTCAGTCCAGTAGACTGTGCCAGAAGTGTGACTCGCAAAAGTTATAGCGGATGTAATAAGTTGTTCGCAAAGTGTATGTCTAAGTTATTGCAAGGTTACTAGGGAGATTAAATTTTATGGTAATTGTTACAGATTGTAACCAACTAATCTTTAACACCAGTTATCTGCTGCCCTAAACCCATTTTCAGCTGGCAACAGCGGCGACTCAATTCCGCGATGGCGGCCGGCGGCGCGTCGTCAGCTCCTTCCGAAGATGTGGACCTACTTTATCCAGAGCTTATGTCGGTGAAGGCCATCGTCAAAATTTTGAAAGAGGTGAGCAAACGTTTTGGCTCTTTCGCGGGCAAAAAACACATGTGCTAGATAACTTAGTTCCGGCGATTAACAACGCGCAGCCGTGTACCGGTGCCTTCGGCGTCGTTAGCGCCCGTTGGAATGTGTATGTGCGTTTTTAGCGATCTCAGCAGCCTGCCGTTTTGCTTTACATTGGCAGTGCTGTCGTTAGTTCGTTCGCTACTTGCCGAAAAACACTCCCGTCTCTACTCACTGGATTGTGGGCAGCAATGTGCCCGTCGCTTTCCCTTTTATCTCACGTGCGATTTCGCGCTACTCTGAAAAACCGGTGTCGTGCATGAAGCATGCGTTTCCTTGGTGCATGAACGCATTTCTTGCATATTGTTTTAATGCGAAGTATTCTTTGCTTCATTCTTGGCACTTTGCGGTTGGTAGGTAGGCTCCTGTCTCGCCTCGCTTTGAGAAAACGGAAGTAACGCGTGAGCGATGATGGAATCGAATTTCTGCCGTCGAGCACAGCAGGTGTTCCTTTTTTTTTTCCCTATCAAACGTAATATTCCGGTTATCTAACAATTAGGCGACGATAGCCCTTTCTTTTTTTTTTTACCTATATTGTCTGTTTTGGCCGCGATCGCGCACGTGCGGTACACGCACTTCTCTCGTTCCAAAGCCAGCAAGCTCTTCGAAACGCGCGGCGCGTGTGCCCCGTGACACTACCTCGTCATCTTCCCTTTTTGACAGCCCGCGCTCTGAGCTGCCGTCGACTGCACTACCTCCGGGACCGGCCCACTTTCTGGGTACTTTCCTCGTAGCACGCTCCGTAGAAATTGTGCGACGTTGTACTGACTTCGTGATCGCCCAAGTTAATCGTGCTTGAGCATTTTTTCACTGTAGTGCACATATCATCGTCGTCTTACATACACCACGTTGCATAGCCACAGATACGTACGATTGCATAACACGTAGTCGCTGGTGACTTCATCGTCTGGGTTTTTCAAGTTTTCGCTCGTCCACTACTCGTGTTAGAGCCGACAATTGCCATGCAAGCCCGCACCAAACTGCCGGCTTAGAAGCCATGCCGTTGCCGCCGTACGATCGTTTTCAACGTTGTCGTCATCGTGCTGCTGTCGTCACAGGCACCGTACGCCCACAACGCACACAAACTGCTCAATTTACACACACACACGTTAGTCCACTTGGTGTCGCTTTCGGGGTACCCCAAACAATGCTAGATAGCCTGGTGTAGCTTCGCATAACGTCGATTGCCACAGTGTGTAGGATCTGCACAATTCTTTTTTTCAATATTTATCTAAATTTTCGGCGTTTTCAGTAGATTTTAAGTCTTCCCTTTGAATCATTGTTGCTTCCCAACTGAAAAACGTGTGATACGTGAGACGAATCTTGTACAGCACACCTAGTGATTCTGGGTGTGGTAGTACTTGAACACTGCGCAATGTGTAATAAAGCGGGTGTTAACAATTAGCAAAACATGTACAGATTGCACTCGCACTTCTGTGGCGAGGCCCTGCGAAACGTGCGTGCTAAGATAATTGTGTACTGTGCGAAGGATCTCCATGCTACACTTGCTTACGGCGAATGTGTCTGGGCTTGTAGAAATCGCCACAAAAACTGTATGAACATGTGTATATGTCTTTTTTTCTTTGGAAAACACTATTTATAGTTGCACAAGTGTTACATAGAAAGCTGGGCAGTTTGCCTTAATGATATGCCTGTTGGCTGTCTGGTGAAATTGAAATATTTTTAAGGCACTGTAGGAAGGATTAGAATAACTGTTGATCAGCTTGGGGGCTCTTTGATTGCAAGATTTGAACAAGATATCAATGCCGTTAGTGAAACAGTTGCCCTAAAGGACTATAAAGCATGCCGACTGGTTTTATGATGAATACACAGTACTCCGTGACCACCATCCATTTCATAGTGCATTACAGAAATAATTGTGACAGGCTGTTTCGACAGGTGTACATGGTGACAGGTTAGTGCTCAGTGTAGTCTGTATATATATTTATCATTGCTTCTCATGCAATAACGGTATTTACCACAGAAGTCACAAAATAAATATGCCAGAAAAAAATATTGTTTTCTCAGGGTTCATTTGAATGTCTTTTATTGTACAAGACAATCACTATGATCCAGAGCTATGACAAGAAAATCTTTATAGACAAATAAGTATGGGTCATAGAGCATATGACAGCCTTTCTAGAGGAATGCTGACAGAATATTTTCAATATAGTGAACATGGATATAATGAATTATGGTATGTGACAAATAAAATCTAAATCATGCCAATATCAGCGCATAATGATTATGTGCTTATTGCGAGTATCGGATACAATGAAAGTATTTTCATGTCAAATCAAACTTTTTTATAATGAGGTTTGAGTGTGGCATGTGGAAAGGAAAAATGTCACCTCAGTGGCTGACTTGTGCGCCACCACCCAACCGCCATCAAGTGTGCTGGGAACAAAGAAACTTGATTTCTGTTGAACTTGTCTGGAGCATCATTGCAAGAAGAAATTACGCTGGCAATTGCCACATTCGTCTAAGCAAATAAGAGATGAAAGGCTAGACTATTTCGTTCTGGTTCTAGACTTTGTATCGTATGTCATCTCTTGTAGCACAATGTTTAATCTCATTGTGTGAGCCGCTCTTCCACTGTGACCGTACAAGTTTGAAGCAGTGTGTACTGCTTCACAATACTGGTGAGCAACCTGTGACTGTTTTGTTATCACACCCCAATGCAGAATATTGGGTTCATTCATCTGCAGAGCATTCAAGCAAGCGGTTTGGAAGTGTACTGACCGGCTGCCATGGTGCAATCATTCATTTTCATGAACATTCTGTGCAGACCGATGTAAAGAATAACTCATTGTAATGGTGAGCTTTGTATCATATGTATTTGAATACATCGTATGTTGAAGCTGTGTGAAACTAGCTGGCATATGGGGGTGAAATGCGAAAACACCCGTGTACTTAGATTCAGGCGCACATTAAAGAACCCCAGGTGGTCGAAATTTCCAGAGCCCCCCACTATGGCGTGCCTCATAATCAGAAAGTGGTTCTTGCATGTAAAACCCCACAATTAAATTATTAACCAGCTGGCATACAGCAGTGTATAGTTGAGAGATTATAACTCATTACTGGACTGCAGTGTGATAGGGGGATATTGAAACAAACCTCTGTAATGTTCTAGACGCTGTTTGTTTGTTGATAATGAAGTGGCTAAGTGAACTGTACTCCACCTCACCAGTTGCATTCAGTGCAGCAAAAAAGCTACGGGTCTTACTAGCCAATGCAAAGCGAGGGGAGGTTTGCCCATTGTGCACTTCTAGTCCTTCTGGTCGTTTAGCTGATCCGGTATAGTGCACAAAGAGATTAGCAGCAGACAATGGGCAAGTCCCTTGGCTTCTCATTCCTCATTAGCTGATGGGGCTTGTAACTTTTGCTGCACTGTATGAAGTTGTTGTGACAAAGTACAGTCTGAACATACTTGCGGAATGAATAGAAGCAAAAGATAACAGGACTACAAACTTTTTCCTTCTTGGTCTTGTCTGTCCTCATTCCACATTTTTTGCACTGTTTGCTCCCAAGATTGCAATGTGATGGTGTTGATAAACCACTTGGGGGCGGAGGGGCTCACATAAGAGCTAGAAGACTTGAAACGGTGCTTCCTGCATAAGTTGAAAAGGGTAAAATTTAATTTTCTAATTTAGAAGATGAAAAAGATGTCTCACACATGCAATTACGATTCCATAACAGCGGTATGTGAAGCACCCGCGGCTTGAGGAACTGGACAAAGCGGATCTGGTGCAATTGTACGAGAAGACAGTGCTGCCACTGCCGCAGCGGGAGTACCGCGACACACGGTCGGGGCGAGCCCTGTCAGCCCTGCGGGAGCGGGCCAACAGCCGCTACAAGCGGAAGGCCTCCCAGGAGTCTTCCTCTGACTCAACGTCCACAAAGCACCGGTCAGTTACGACTCTCATTGTCCATTAACGTCCAGTCTTGTGCTCCTACGGTGTAGTGAAATTCAGAGATGCAGGTCGCACAAAATCGACAGCAGTCTGATAAAGGTGGGTGTCAAATCCCACTGCGGCCACCAAATATTGCGACTTTGGCAGAGTCTCTGAGTTGGCAGAGGGGAAGCAACAATAGATGTCAGCAGTAAGACAGATATTACCATTATATCATACAGCTTACAGCACAAGTTTAGTATGACTTGACTTCAGACTTCGCTTACCATTCTGTGGCGTGCACAGACTTACAAACAGAAGTTTGTTAGCATGGAGCTTGAGCATGCGTTTATTGCTTTCACTGTGCTGTGGTCACTTTCTTGTGCATAAACAAAACATTCATCTTTCCATATTCAGCGTGGCACCTACATACGCCTTGCAAAGAGAAGACTAAGCGCAAACACCCTAATTTTTTATAGTGCATCCGAGTAACTGATGGCTTCACAGATGACTGCTCCACTAACAATAATTCTGAAGACCATATGGTTGCAAAGAGCGTCCACATGACAGTGGAGGTGAGCAGATGACGCAGCTGAGCGACACTACTACTCTCGACCCCACAGTCTCTACAAATACTAGTGGCAGGTTTAATTGAACTGAAAATACCCCCACTGAGTGTGGTGGGAACCTAGCGAAGCGAGCACAAATATGGAGGAAAATGAAATGATGCCAACTCTAAAGCAGCTGTGGCAAAAAAGATCCCAGGAAAAAAAAAACTGACCTTGGTTCTGTTTTGCAAGGCATTCCAGGCTAAATTCGTGGTTTTCAACAGCCAGCGAATGTGGGAAATAGCTTGGCATTTTCCATTTGTACAGATAGGAGACAAGGGGCGGACAACAGCAGTCTGTGATGTGTAATCATGTGATGTGCTATCCCACACGGGAATTCTGGATTTCTTTTATTGTGTGCATGCAGTATTAAAGGAGGTGCTGTGATATTCTGATGTCAATATACTAGTATATTCCATGCTGTCCTTTAAGAACACTGGCGGATCCCAGTGACTCTTTCGTTCACTTAACTCAGTTACTTCAAATAGCATTTATTAGTGCCCTGGCTCTTCAAAACCTCCCACATGATCTTTAGAAGAATACTGTGTAGGTGGTGTTCTGGTTTAATAGAGTGTACATTCCCTCCCAGACTGTTTCTTTTCTTGCTTCATGCTTTTTGTCCCTGGTCATCTGATTCGAAGGCCCTCGCTGCGCTTTTACAGCGAAGCTGTATATGGCCAGCCAATTTGTCCATCCATCTGTCGGTCACCTGTACGCTGAAAATTCCTCCAGTGCAACCCCATGCACATGCACGGAAAAAAACCAGAGAGAGAGAGAGAGAGAAAGAAGGAGAAGTGCGCAATTAACCAACACCACTTATTTAGCACAAGGCCTGTTTACTTTGATATTTGACGTCACACTACCTGGCCGGAAATTTCCATTGACAAGGCTGGCATGATAAAAGCGGTGATGTCAAAATTACTGTTGCCTACTCAGGAGCATCCCCATTAGATTCTATGGCAGTCGGGCCAGGTGACATGACGTGATGGATTGGAGTGAAAGGCCTTGTTTAATCTAGGTGGCGTTGGATTAGCTGCGCCTGTACTGACGTTGCTCTCCATCTCAGCTGAGCGCACGCACAGCAATTTCTCTCCGGCTCCGAAATGGGTAGGCCATGCGTCATACATACTCTTGAGGAGTAGGCAGCTTTCGATGATCGACACCACAAGCCGAACTGGGAGCAAGCTCGTCTACGCCGTGCTGATGCTGCAGCCCAGGCACAAGAACAGGCTCGCGCAGCCGAACGCAACCGGCAACTGCGTACCGAGGATCCGGCAGCCTGCCAAGCCGTCATTTGATGAACAGTCGGGATTAACCCAGTGCTAAACACTGGGGTCGCATGTTTCTGCTACGCTGGCTAAACATCTGTACGGAGTGCTTGAGCGGTGATTTTTGTTCGTTGATGGGGAGCACTTTTTCTGTACTGGTGACAGCTGGTGCAGAGTTTTTTATTGTAATCGTCTCTGGCTTCACATCTACCATGTTGTGAAGCCCTTTCCTTTCTACTGTGCATTTTTATGTGCTGGCCAGTGAATATACTCAGCCGGGGACATATCTGTTTAGTTTATGTCTAGGGTCCTTCCTGTTTGGGTAAAACCAGATAATTACGTATTTGTGCACCCTGAACAAAATTTATGAAAACGTGGTTAAACCTAATTTCTCTGCAACGTTTGCTTTCTTGTAAGGGACAATAATAAATGCAAGTGTTACAAAACTAATGAATGCTGCGAACCTTTTATGAGCAAGTGGTCAAGATATATCACATCGTTACTTTTATTTGGTACATGGTACGTGCCTCTTTTTCACTTATCAATAAAGCAAAAACCAGCATGTATAAAAATAGTGTATACTATTCAGTGCCTGCCAGCCTTGAATATCGAATGCTTGTTGCTTATTTATCAGCTGTGTTAGCATGAATACAACAATAGCCCATTGAATCACATTTCCTGCCCGTCACATACATGCAAACTGTGGTAATGCGTCAGGAAGTGAGTTAACACAGAGCTGACGTGTCTCTGCATTAGGAACTATAGCCGTAAGGTTGAGAGGATGTTTACACAACTGGGTTACATTTACAGGAGAGTGGTTGATTCATCTAGTTGGGTAGTTCATTAATTTTATTGCAAGACTGCGTATTAGGAGCTTATAGAACAGGACAACAGCAGAGGAAGATGAAAGGTAGAACAGGTCTATATGATGACACAGAAATACTCCCAATGCATACGATAATGTACACTCATAAGATAAGGAATAGTACACCTCCTGTGAAGCTTGCCCGTGTAGAAAAAAAGTATAAACAGTTGTGACTGTTTATACTTTTTTTCTGTTAAGACAAGTGGAGAGAACAAAGTAAACAAAGGATCAAAAACCATCTCTATTTATTGTTTTCATTAATATGGCTTCTTCTGACTGTATTAGTAATGCCTGAGAAGCAGGATATGTAGTGATGATTTCATCACATCATTTGCGAGCAGCTCTCCTTGCCATTACATGTTCTTGTGAATGATTTCATTTGCTCAAGTAGAATGTGTCCAAAAGTCTCCAATGTCGATGTCGCCTGTATAAAAGTTATTAAAAAATACTGAACTTTCCTGCTAGAAGACAAAACCCCTGATTTCTCGTCAATTTTGGTGCCAGACAATGAAAAAACCCCCTAGTTCTCGCCGGTTTAAATTTTTCAAAACTCTAGATTTTTATGTCCCCTGAATTAAAAAATATGATTGGATTGATTGAATAAATGTTTTATTTATTGAATGGCTCTTTGGCCTAATACAAGTGAGCAAATGGGAAAGGGGAAGAAGTATGTCAAGAGTACAAGGCGTGATGCTAGGAGTAGGGTCTCCAACCGGTTTGAAAAGCCAGGAAGGACTGCAGGGCTGCACGACAGTCCTCTAGACTGCCCACCGGTCAGATTCACTCCTTGTAGCTCGGTAAGTCTTCCTGACAAAGGCGCTTTCTCCATACCAGATGCTATGTCGAACTTTCCCACATCAGGTGACTGGCGGTGGGTCGTACTGGTTGTTTGCAGTCGTAGCAGGTATGGCCACTGTTGCGGGCACCATGTGCATCATTGTCAGCATAAATACCTTGCCAACTTGCCTCTGCTCAATGTCTTGCACAAGTGTGCCACTTTTCTAGTACGTCTGGCATGAAGGCAAAGCCAGACTGTAATGAAACGCCATGCGCCCTTCTCAAGGGCACCATGCTCTCAGTTGGAGAGTTGATGTCAGTCACCCAAGTGCACCTGCGTAAATGGTTGCACTGTTTTGCGTACTCCAGGGTAGCGTATCGTACTGGTCCCGAGTTGTAGCGACGCCTGCCTATTGAAGCTCGACCGACGTTACTTATCGGGTAGCGTGGCGTTGTCGGCGGGCTGCAGGCGTCCGGTAGACCATGGCGACCAAGCAAGGGCGAGACGATTTCTAGTGCAAAACTTGCACGGTTTATTCAAAGGTAGAGGAAAGAAAATGAGAAGAGCATGAAGTGTTCAAAAGTACATTTCAGAGCACCTTAAATAGGCTCTCTACAATTGTGGGCGGGATCTTGCTTCCGTCGACGTCACGTGACTGGCACAGAAAGAGGGCCCCTTCTCCTCTGGTTATACTGAGTCTGCTGCAAGGAGGAGGTTGTCCCGCCTCTGGGAATTGTAGATGCCTGTCCGTCTCTTCTGCACGTTGCGGGTTCATGGAAGTTCTCCTGTAGTTTGTTCGAGAAAAGGGTCTCTCTAAACTCGCATGCGCGCGCACGCACGTGCACACACACACACACACACACAAAAAAAAAAAAAAAAGAAAAAGAGGCCTGTACACTGCGGGGCTCCCGCCAGACCGGCAGACACTCGAAATGGTCATGGCGAATTAGGAAGTCACGCTTCTTTTCGACGAAGATGGTCGGATGAAATTCCTTTCAGCATGTGGTGCCAGACGCCAACCTTAACAGCTGCGACGTCATTTACAGTAACAGGCAACTTCAAGAATTATTCAAAGCAACATCATCTATCTGTTTGATCTGTTGCTTCAATAGACGAATTAAAGTTTAGAGAAACAACAAAACATAAAAGCCGAATGTCTGCATATCTATGTTTTATTTCGTACCGTTGCAAAAGGGATGTACTTCTGTTTAATCTGCTTGTTCCCACTTCGTGTGCTCAGAGAACGAGACTACGCTACTTTCCACCGTGTTCCAGCATGTGATCATGCTCTTTCATCTGCACACCTCTACCTCAGTGTTCATGTGGCACTGAATTATCATTCCGCTAGTTAGGGGCATCGTCCCTGATGCTGGTTCCAGTGGTACAATGAGGTGGTATATGCATCGTCGTAAGGATCCATCAGCGGGGCCAGCCTCTCCAAACGTGCGCACACTGAGGGATCCATTTCGCAGAAGTATCCAGACAACAAGGTAGGTGTTCTCGTGCACAGCTCACAAGATGGAGCACAGAGCAAAACGAAACGAACCCAACAGCACCTGCTCCAGCATGCGGGATTGTCACTGGAAGTGCACCTGACAACAAAAATGTTAGAAAACAAAAAAAAAAGGAAGAGGAAAAGGACCATGACATGTGCATGACATGATCCTCCAGCTCCAGTATAGACGAGAAAACCATGGCCAGGCGGCGCTACTGCGCCTCCTGACAGTGCCCCGATGTGGAAACGCCAAGCAGCGCGGTCGCGTCGTGGCGCAGTCTCCACTTTGTTTACATTGTGCCGTCTGCGCTTTTCTTCGCTGCTCGTTCGCACGGCGCTCCGTTTTCGACGGCGGCAGATCACCTGCTTGAGCAACAGCGATGCAAAGATTGCCATGCGGTTTCAAGAAGGTTGCCGACGCCGACAGCTTTTTCTCGTGGCGGCAACCTCACGATAGGGGAGCGTCTGCTTCCGAACGTGTACGGCGTTGAACAAATTGTGGACGGTGATGTGAGAGTGAAAGCCAAGTGCATGTCACAGGTGTCCGACAAGATCATAGGCGTCGTCGAGTTAGAGGTACGCACGATGTTCAGAAATTTAGCCACCTTTATTTCAATTACAACATAAGTCACACTGGCAGCAGGAACTTCTGTTGTCATACTACTCGATGACTGCAGATCCATTGGGCTGTTTCTTGACGGTTCCGTCACTTCACAAAGGCATGTTCTGGAGTCTGTTTCACACGTGTCTTGCTGCTGCTCAAAAGCTGTGTCGCTGCAGTACGAAAGCACATGTCCCGGTGGTGCTGACTGCTGAGAAAACTGTTGTGATTGCCATTGGTCTGTTTGGCGCCGCTTCCATCTGCATCGCTTATAAATGAAACAGTATGTGTGCCTATTTGTTGTGGGGATTAAATTACTCCTATTAATATGTTTGCAAAGGTAACGTTCCTGTGATTGTGTGCATATATTATTCTACAAGAGTGGTACCACTACAAGTTATGATACTTGCACACTTAGATACTTAGAAAGCATGGGCAAACAACAAACACAACGCGCACGTCTCGAGCGGCTGCTTTCTGATCTGCCGCTTCCCGACGCACGCGACGACCGCGGCTTGCATTAAATACAGTCTGCTACCACACAAAAGTAGCGCGCGGCCCCTTTCGTTACCTGCACAACTAGTAATTTAAGTTGCAGCGTTTGGAAAAGGGAAATAATTCTCTTGAGCTCGTCCATGCCGATCGCGAGGGAAGGCACAGTGCAATCAAATAAATTCGGGGGTTCTAAGTGCCAAAACCATGCCAAAACCACGAAATCATTATGAGGCCCGCTGTAATGGGGAGTCTCAGGAATAATTTTAACCTCTGGGGGTTCTTTAACGTGCATAAAAATCAAAGCACACGGTAACAAGGGTGTTCTTGCATTTTGCCCCTATCGAGATGCGGCCGCCGTGGCTAGGAATCGAGCACGCGTCGTAGAGCTTACCGGCGCGACACGCATGCATTTACCACTAACAAACGGCGGATGCCACCACAATTCAACAACGCGACACGACTAAACAAACGGCCGTGCACTAAAAACAGGCATATGACTATTCCGCTTTCAAGGTATTACACGCGAATGCGAAAGTATGAGACTTACTTGACTCGGCGCACTGCAGTTATCCATGCTTGTCATCTGTCCTTCTCGTACCACTTCCCAGGAAATCTGTAGAACTTCACGGGCGGCGTACGACCTTTCGTGTTTTCGAGGCTGCTGTGGCAATCAACAACACATCAGTATTGCGTGCCACCTTTCCTGGCTGATGAGGTCGCACTCGGCATCGCAAAAACCACGCGCACGAGCGCTCCCGCCGTACAGAACACGGGCGCGTGGTAGCGCAGCGACGACCCTCGGAACTTCCATCGGTCCGCTAGAGGAGCATTCGGCGCTGGTGCCGCGCGGGCAAACTTTAGGTTGCTTCGTCTATGGGAGGACGTAGGGAAGGAATTTCGCTTGCGGAGGCTAGACGAGGCAAGTGGCGAGAGTGTCAGTCTTGGCAGGGAAGCTTGTGTCATGAACCGAGAGGTTGCAGCAGAGCGACAGGACCAGAGGACCAGCTTAGCAGGCTCTTAGAATGGACCAGCGTGTGCTGTACTTGCACCGTGAGCACGCGCTGCTCACAACTTAATTTTTCTCATCTTTTGCCATGGCAACTGAGAGTGCTGACCTCTAGCATTCGCGCACAGCGGCGTTGGTGGGTGCTAAAAGGCCCCTCGCCCAGTTGGAACAGCGAAATGTACTAAGCAACGAAGTAAAGACTGTGCTGTCTTCGTTACATGCAGATCTATGGATACTTGGCGACATCTCAGGGGAGCTTTGTGAGAGGCGTTTCGAGGTAGGCCGGTTTGAGGTGGTCTAATGAGACGACCTCTTCACCATCATTCAGTAGGATGGTGGTGCGCTTCGGCGTCTTGTGGAGGACATGGTACGGCTCATCGTAAGAGGGTGTAAGAGGTGCCTTTACGGCGTCTCATCTGAGAAAAACATGGGTTGAAGACACAGAGTCTGGGTGCACAAAGATGCTGTGGTCCAAAGATCGAGGCGCGACAGGGCGCAGTTGCTGAGTGCAGTCCTGTAGGTAGTGAAGGTACTGCAGCGGCTGGGGCGAGGGGTCCGAAGGAATGAACTAGTCTCCAGGGACCCGCAGGGGTACACCTTAGACGAGTTCGGCCGGAAAACAGCCAAGGTTGCAACAAAGGACAGCGTGTAGGCCGAGAAGCACCATAGGAAGGTGGTCGACTCAGTGCTCCCAATCCATGTGTACAGTGAAGGCAGCCTTCAGCTGGCGGTGGAGCCGTTCAACCATGCTGTTGGCACAAGGATGATATGCAAAGGTATGGCAGTCTTTAGTGCCAAGCAGGCGGTTGAGGGAAGTGAAGAGGGTACAGTCAAATTGCCGGCCATGATCAGCGGTCACGATGCTGAGGCAGCTGAAGCGGGAAACCCATGCTGAAACAAAGGCTTTGGTGACCATTTCCGCAGTGATGTCCGGAATGGGCGTGGATTCGGGCCAGCGTGTGAAGCGGTCGGTCATTGTTAGAATGTACTTGCAGTCATGAAAGAGAGGAAATGGTCAATCCAAATCAAGATGGAAGTGGTCAAAGTGATGGCCACGTCCATCCAGGCCACACGCTGCGTGGCTTGGATGCTGAAATGGCAGATGTCATGAAGGGATTCGAACACCGCACGACGGAAGGCAGCCAGAATGAAGTGGCAAGGTGGAGCCGCTGACATTTCACACCAGAGTGAGCCAGGCACAAACTGGTGAGGAATGAGTTGTGGACAGAGGGAACAGGGATGGTCACGCAGCGCTTGCAGATCATGGTCTTCCATCTGCACCCAAGCTAGACGTTTGCACTCCACAGTTGATGTAGAAGTGCCGAGTGAAGCGATGTGGAAGAGTGTATCAGCTGCCTCATTTTCGGTGCCTTTGATGTGCCGGATATCCGTAGTGAACTCCACTATATAGGCCAGTTGACCAAGTTCACTTGGAATTTGGTAGAGTTTGTACGGAAGACATATCTGAGGCTTATGATCTGTTAGAACATAAAATAGCTGACCCTCCAAGAAGAGCCGGAAGTGCTGGATGGTGGAGTAGACAGTGAGCAGCGTGCAGCCAAAAACGCAGTAGCGAGTCTTGGCACATTGGAGCTTCCGTAAGCTCAGTGGGTGCCATTCAGACTCAATTTGCTGCTGGAGAACAAAGCCGATGGCCACGCTGGAAGCATCCACCATGAAGCGGGTCGGCACGTTAGTTCTCAGGTGGATGAGAAGCACCGAATTGGCGATGGCTTGTTTAGCAGCCCTGAAAGCAGCGTGAGCTTTGATAGAGCAGGAAATCGTGGATGAGGAACCCTTGGTCGAGCGAAGAAGGTCAGTCAATGAGTACAGAAGCTCAGCGCAGTGCGGAATAAAGCGTCGGGAGAAATTCACTAGGCCCAGGAGCTCACGCAGCTGGCATAGCGTACTGCAGTCTGGGGTACTGCATAGGGTGCTGGGATGTCTTGCACAGCCTGGACGTGGGAGAGAAACGAGCAAATTCCCAGTGCCGAGGGAAGGAATGAAGATCGCTGCTGCAGCTGAGTTACTTTCGCTCATTCGTACACTCTAAGAACAGTTTACACCCTTTGGCGTGCCCCTTCTGCCACACAACAATAATCATCATCTGCCTTTATGCGTTTCCTTTCTTTAACGCTGCGAGCCCGGAACTTTCCAGTAACAAACGGCACGCGCGTTATCAGCATAGAACAGTTTACACCCTTTGGAGTGCCCCTTCTGATAACGCGAGTGCCGTTTGTTACTGGAAAGTTCCGCGCTCACGGCGATAAAGAAAGGAAACGCATCAAGGCAGATGACGATTTTTGTTGTGTGGCAGAAGGGGCACGCCAAAGGATGTAAACTGTTCTTAGAGTAGGTGCCATGATGTAGCGTGGGGAGTAATCACGTGAGGTGGAGTCTGTTGGCACGGTCACAGGCAGTGGAGTCGGCCCGGTGCAGAGCCAGCACGCCGAGGCTGGCTCAGTGGCCGACGTGAACGGATCAGATAGAGGGTTGATCGGGGTCCAGCGGCAGGAGCGATAGCGTTTGTGACAGCCCCAATGGCGTGCGGCGTAGGAGTCAGCGTCAGGATGGCGATGTCACTGCTGGCACGTGCCATCATAGGTGCCGATAAAGGTGATGACACCGGAGATCTCACGTAGTGCATCTGTCGGCCGATGAAACGTCATCGTGGCAGGTCGAGGGGAGGACACCGGCCTGCTGATGATGGCCCACAGGTGCAGGAAGAGCCATGCCTGGTGTTGGCTGTTGCTGGCAGAGTTGAGTTGCACACCATGCGGTCAGCCTCTGGAGCGCCGTGGAGCTCGTCGCAGGGGCATGGGCTAAGTGATGGACGCTGAGGCAGAGCTGGAGATCAAGCAGTAGGACATAGAGGAGTACCTGGTACTGGAACTCCTAGACCCAGACGCTGCTCAGCTTCAGAGCTGCCTCGAACTGCGCAAGCCATGCACCAACGTAGCTTGACTCGAAGGGTGGCAGTGGTGGATCGAACTGGGGCTCGAGCCAGATAGCCATGGCAGCGTGACGCTCGGTGAAAGGCGTGTTCTACAGGGTCACCTGTGTTGCAAACTGAGAGGTTGCAGCGAAGTGCCAGGACCAGAGGACCAGCATAGTAGGCTCTTAGAACGAACTAGTGCATGCAGGGCTTGTACCGCGAGAACGTGCTGCCCAACTTTATTTTTCTCATTTTCTGCCATGTCAACTGGGGGCGTCGACTTTTAACATCTACAAGTAGTGGCGTCTGTGGGCGCTGCACTTGCCTCCTGAAATCGTGAATTCGTGACACTTCACATATTTCTATCTCCGCTAATAATGAACCAATTCGAAGTTTGAAAAATTCTTGCTGTAGGGCAACCCCTAAAGGGCATGTAACAACTCCCAGCATGAGCACGATCTGAGATCATTGTCCGAAACGCATGTTCAGTTTGCGTTCATTTTTGCCTCGCGCAGATTGGCCTAGGCCGCGCTGAGTCGTTAGTCGCTGGGTGTGGATTACGACTTGGCACAGCCTAGGCCAATCGCGTGAGGTGAAACTGAGCGCAAACTGAATGTGCATTTCAAACGACGTCCTCCAGTGGCACCCCATATAATCAGCATTCGCTATGTGGCCTGGTGAGCGGCCCTTTTAGGGAGTGCTGGACACAATCAGGGTCCTGGAAATTGAGCATAGAGTTGGCTGTTGGTGATGCAGAATAGGCAGGCAACAGTAAAGAGGAGCAGTTGGAAGCTAGAGCTCACACCACCTCATGCGACTTCTCGTTTCCATGGATACCACTGTGAGCTGATGGTACTCAGTGGGCGACCACCTTCTTGGCTGCAGTTGCATTGTCAGCTGCAGCCAAGAAGCAGGACTTACAAGCATGATATGCATCTTGCCAGTCTGTGTAAATATCAATGGTGCTTCCACTGCTCGAAGAGCGCAGCATGATGTTGAGAACCCATGCAATAAAATCCAAAAATGAGGGACCCCACCTACATATCCTAGTTATAATGGTTGATCAGAATAGAAGGAAGACACGTGCTGCTAGTTACAGTGGTAGGTTTGAAGTCACATAAATGCTGGTTTGATTCCCCGCACCATCGCACACTCTTCTTTTTTTTAGATTGCATGAAAATTTTCCAGAATTTTTGCAGATGGGCAAATATGTCCTTTCTTTGCCTCATGACTCCTGTTCACTATAAAAGAAAGAGAGCATATGAAAGAGACAATTGGGCATCTGTAAGGCTATAGTTTGAACATACAAAGAACCCACACAAGTTTCTAGGAATTTACCATTTACCAATTTTACCATTAAAATTGATCAGCTATATGAACTCACTCAAGGCATTTTATGAAAAGGCTTATTAAAATCTATAGGGTGTGTTCAGATAAGGACACAACTTTTTTGTATTCAGTGAAAACTTTATATGAGGTGGGTGAATGTTTGTGCAGAAAGGAATCAACCTTTGTTTTGTGAGGCTTGGCATGGATTTCGAGAATGAAAATTGCGAGTCACTAAAAGTTAAGAAAAGAGTTTTTTGCTACTTGTTGATTTTACTAGTTTGATGACCTATCCAAAACTAAAATATTGTACACCGCCAGACATTTCTTTTGCTAATTTTTACCTATAATAGAACTTCGAACTGAAGGAAACTTAGACTTATGTCGACTGCAGTATTTTTTTGAACAGTTGCTAAACTTTGCTTTTCAAGCAAGCGCCTCTCACTAACCCCGAGAGGAGTGGCTTTGTGGTGTCATTTTAGCTAAGGCAACGAACCTGAACATTTTTAAAATAAATCTTCATTTAGTTTCTTGCAAATAACGCATAGCCATGCAGCAATTAAAAAATGTTGCTCTGTCTTCAAAAAAGTGTATTAAATGTTTTTTAGTGTTTCATGAGAAGTAGAGCAATTCATTCCATCTTGGTGGTTACAGCAGCCTCCTGACATATTTTAAAAGTATATAACCAATGCATTCTTCCGAGTATAACCTGTGAGGTTGAAACTTGTTATAACAAACATACTAAACAAGTTATTAAGGGGAAAAAATTAAATTCCATGGTTTTATGTGTTGAAGCTGCTATATTATTATGACGATGAGCAAAATAAGAATAAGGTAAAAGTAGGAGCTATCGTTTCGACAAGTGGACACATATTTTTTTTTTAAGGCAAAAAAAGAAACGGACAAGTCCACTTGTCGACACATTGGCTCCCGCTTTTACCTTGTTCTCGTTTTGCTCATCATCTTGAATTTCCATTTGCTGCTTTCCCCGTGTTTTCCCTGAATATGCTTATGAGGCACACAATAATGGGAGACTCCAAATTAATTTTGACCAGCCGGAGTTTTTTAATGTGCACCCATATCTAAATACATGAGCATTTTTGCATTCTGCCTCCATCAGAATGTGGCCTCCACGGGTGGGATTGAACTCGCAGCGTCAAGCTCAGCAGCATGCCGTGGTGGATAGATATTAGGGATCAAGCAGTGAGTGATGGAATGGGTAATGACAGGCATAACATTAAGAGACAGGAACATGGCAGCGTGAATTAACTATTTCGTTACTGTAACTATATAAATCAATCAATTTGATCAAAACTATACAAAATAAAAGAAAGAACAAAATGAATAATGGATTCCATCACAAGACGGCTATACAGTCAAACCCACTTTATTTTATTTTATTTTATTTAGAAATACTGTCAACCCTCAGTTGAGGGTCATAACAGGGAGGGATGTTACATATACGTTCATACAAGACAGCCAGATACAAAAGAAATATGCACATGCACTACAGTGTCCTACGGATACAATACAAGATATGATATACAGACTGTAAGACATGTATTCAAATGTTCAACCAGCTGCCGCACGCGCACAAACAGAAAAAAAGGAAAAAGAGAAAAAAAAAAAGAAAAGAAAAACACTTTACAATATCCACATGGTACAGCTTTAGTAAAGCACCTTGATTGCATTTGTAAACAATGCAGTATCAGAACTGCGAACAATTTCTGCAGGCAGCTTGTTCCACAGCTCTATTGACTCTGGGAAGAACAAACAACGAAAGGCATTGGTTCGGGACCAGTACGGTTGAATAGCTTCACTATGGTTTAAGCGGGAGCTCAGTCTGCCTGGAGGTTTTAAATACAAATCTTTATTAATTTTTAGTTCGCTGTGAATTATTTGAAATAACATTTTTACTCTCTGCTTCTTGCACCGATCTTCCAATAATTCAAGACCGCAAGACTTTAACATTGCCGAAACTGAGTCTGTCCTTCTATATTTCGAACAAATAAAGCGCGCCGCCTGGCGTTGCACCTACCAGTTACCGGTAGGATACCGGTTTTAACAATATATCAGTTTTAACAATGAGAAGCTGCTGCACCGTCAACTTTTGTATGTTTCTATGGTGAAATAACCCACTTACTACAATGCCCTGATGCTGCATTATCGGTTATAATGATGAAGTTTGGCTGCTGGGTGTCCAAGCCGAAAGGTAGTGAAATGCGAAATCCTTGAAAAGAAAACGAGAAATTCGAGCTGCTGCACGATGGGCCGCTGCTCCAACAGCCGCCATGCGCTCATTTTCTAGCCATCTCTGCGTGCCTCCATCCCATCGCTCTTCCACCCCTCCGAGCACAGATAAGCTGCGCCCACAGCTCTACGCCGCCCCACCCTCCGAAACACGAATGGACCGCACCAACTGCTCGCTGGCTCCTCATTCAGTGCAGTTCTGCAAACAGCTTAATCGCTCGCACTGGTCTTCGTTGTTTGAGTGGAAATCGTTCCTGGCCATGCAGTTTCTCGCCGCTGAAACAAAAGATGGCTGATCCACCTGCTGATCATGGGCAATGCACGACGTTGCTGGTGAAAAGAAAGCGCATGGCTGTAGATTTGGAAACTAAGTGCTTCTAACCGATGAGGCGATCGTCGTGACCGTGCTTGCATGAGACAGCGACGGCAGCGATGACGCGGTAGGGCAGGGGAGGGGGTGGTGGGGAGGGGCACTGGCCTCCCCGCCATTATAGTTTTCTCACAACAGCTCTGCCATCCCGCTATTTAGATTTTTTCGTGCAACCCGGTTATAACAATTATCGGTTATAACAATGGAATTTTCGTGGCACCTGAATATTGTTATAAGTGGGTTCGACTGTATGTGTGAAATCAATGAGCCAACATAGACTCAAAGAAATAAATAATGCACCTAAAAAATCATGAATATTTTTTACCTCTTTTCTTACTGTGCCTTGGAAATAGATCTTTGATCAAATAGATCAAAATCAATTTGGTTGACAGTTTTTTTACAAATTGTTAAACTTTTCCCTTGGAATTTTTCTACTAACATCATCATGCACCATCAGAAATAATGACTGAACTTTAATTATTTGACAGATTTAGGAGCCTGGAAAAATAAAACTACTCGAAATTTCCGCTTTACTCAACTCTGCAACATAATTTTTAAATGACAGTGGCATTAAAACACAGAAGCTTCACTCGCATTGTCTAATTTTCCAATCTAATTTCTAGCCTGTTTTAATGATGTCTTAAAAAAACTGTAGATGCTCATGAGTTCAGGTTATTTTGATAATCGTGTTCAAATAATATCAAGTTCAACTTTATTTTTCCCACCATGGGTTGCCTTTACCCATCAGTGTTTCAACAGCATACGTACAGATTATTACGCACAGTCCTTCCCGTCGTTTGTGGTTTTCACTCACACAAGAGCATGTAGTCAACAGAGAGCTTTATCATAGCGCAAAACGCTTGCTTTAGCGTGCGACGCAATGTTAATGCTAAGAAAGGCTGCACTGGGCGGCATAAACTACTGTTTTAGAATAGCTGAATGAAGCAAAACGGTAATACTAATGCAAACATATATGGCACCATCTGGACACGAAGAACTAGTATAGGCATTGGCGCCATCTCGGCGCAACTACAGCAAAGATGAGCAACCTCTCTCATGAAGCCTAATGCGCCGCTAATCAAGAACATACGTTGAAGCTGACGCCCATTTGTAACCTATACGACGTTGTCAAAACATCATCACACAAATCTAAACGTGAGCATTAGCAGGGAATGAATGAGCCAAACAGTGCAGGCCGGCGACTCTATGGATCCCAAGAGGGCAGCTCTGACTTCGACTGGTGCCGCCATGTTGCCATACATAAGGCTCCGCTTGCGTGCGTTACCATTCAACATTAAATCCCATGTATAGCGTACATACGTAGGAGGTCCAGCACTGTTTATGCACAACGCATGTGCATTGTGGAGCACGCAACGCTGATGCGAATGCTTATTTCCTCCATTTACTTCTACACGTTATACTAAAGTTGTCCAATTTCAGACTGACCTTGTACTGACTCTTTACTAGCAGCCAAATCTCTTCGATTTTAAACACCACCTGTGCAAGTGTCATTATTCATCACTATACAATATTGTGCAACGCTTCCCATTACTGTACAGCTCTGAACAGGAACTGAACAAAGCATGTGGAGGCTCCAGTGCCAGTTGAACGCACACTAGACCACTTTGCTTGCACAGAAAAGCTCATCGAACGCAGTCCAAGTCTGAGCATCTAACGGGTCATTCATTGCGCTGCACTGCATGTACACAGCAAAGGCAGCCATGGCCAAGCACATGACGACGACAAGGCACGGCGGCGGCCAAGCAATCCTCTTGCAAAGAGAGACAGGAAATCGGATGCCGCAGCGAGTGGGGGCGGCGAGTGGGGCTCCTGGGATGAAGAAGCCAAGTCCAAACCGAGCAAGGTGGGTCTTTTTATTGCGATGGAAATTAAATGGATGCCCCAGGTGCATTTCTGCCGTGGCCCTCGCCGCGATGTTTCGTATGAGTGAAAGCGCGTGAGGGTGAGCTGGTGACTGCGGTTCAATCTCGCGTGCATGAGCGACGAACACTGCCCAGATGCTCCTTCTATGGCGCGCGAGGCAGGGGGGTCAGGTGAGGGAGGAGGGGCATTCTTCTTGGGCAGCTGCTAGGGTGCCTTGATGTCCTCCTCACCCACCGCTCTGTACAGAGTGGAGACAACTGCGGCGTCTACTGCGGCTTTGGCTGCGCGAATCGCGGACGCCGTAGTAGACGCCTTTAACGGACACCGTAGGGACGTGTTGCCGGCGCTCGTGTGTCTTGAAAGCGATCTGCGATGTCGTCAAAGTGCGCGCTCGCACGGGCCTCATCTTCAAAGCGATCTGCTATGTTTGCAGAGTGCGTGTAGTGCTGGTAGCTTTGTATGTGCTGTGCTTTGAACATTTCATTTGCGTTGAAGCGACAGATGCATGGAGGTCAATTGGCTTGCAGCTGCTGCCGCGATTCCTAACCGGCATTTTACAGACAGTTTCTGCTGTCATCGAGTGAGATGTGTTCATCTTTACCTGTGTGCACTGGACAATCTGCTGGTTAATTTAGTTAAAACACGTTGACAGGCTGGCTGGTTTGAATCCATAATATAATGCTTAAGCGTGACTCAACGAGAACGTAGAAAGAAGCACACAAACACAGCACTGTCTCTGTGTGTCTGTTTCTTTCTACGTCCTCATTGAGTCATACATCTACTTAGGGCAGGTAGTGACGGCGGATCCGGATCATGAGACGGAAATAATCAGAAGAATAAGAATGGGCTGGAGTGCGTTTGGCAGGCATTCCCAAATCATGAACAGCAGGTTGCCGTTATCCCTCAAGAGAAAAGTATATAATAGCTGTGTCTTACCAGTACTCACCTACGGGGCAGAAACCTGGAGGCTTACGAAAAGGGTTCTACTCAAATTGAGGACGACACAACGAGCTATGGAAAGAAGAATGATAGGTGTAACGTTAAGGGATAAGAAAAGAGCAGATTGGATGAGGGAACAAACGCGAGTTAATGACATCTTAGTTGAAATCAAGAAAAAGAAATGGGCATGGGCAGGACATGTAATGAGGAGGGAAGATAACCGATGGTCATTAAGGGTTACGGACTGGATCCCAAGGGAAGGGAAGCGTAGCAGGGGGCGGCAGAAAGTTAGGTGGGCGGATGAGATTAAGAAGTTTGCAGGGACGGCATGGCCACAATTAGTACGTGACCGGTGTTGTTGGAGAAATATGGGAGAGGCCTTTGCCCTGCAGTGGGCGTAACCAGGCTGATGATGATGATGATGATGATGATGATGATGATGATGATGATGATGATTGAGTCATGCTTACACATTCTATCATTAATTTAATTAGTAAGCGAATGTTGACAAGTTTATATGGGCGATAAAAGTACTATCCTTACTTTGTACAGCTATCTGCTAATTTGCTATCGCAATCGGGGCTTTGCCTTTTGGGCGGAACTGCAATTTTTTATTTCTTTTTACCTGTAGTGCATTATGCAAACTTTGTCCATCTGAAGTCAGTTATAGTTCCTTGTTTAGTTTTGCATGCTACATTTTGCCTAAGCAGGACATGCTGTACAAGTAAAAAAAAAACAGAAGCAATAGATTTCTGTTCAACAAACTTAAATGTGGAGTGTGTGCCAGCTACTAGGGCTAATAACTACGCAATAGGCAATTTCACTTTGGGTGCTTTATTTTGTGTATGAGGACATGTTCTTCAGAAACACTTCAGAGCAACACATTTTAATAGGATCGATAGTTGGACGACTGGGTACGGCAACATAATTTTGTTGTAGCGCCAAAGGACGAAAACGTAGAAGAGAGACACATTCGTTGTCGGACATGGAATATGCGTACTTGCTAAGTATGTATGCTCGGTCTACATAATCTGTTAATACTATAAGTGTCTTCTGCATTTGTGGTTTTGATTTTATGGCAGTGCTTGATGTTTGATATTTGCTTTCAACTATTATGCTTTGTTAACCTTAAAAATTGTGTCTGACCGGGTGTTTTTTTGGTTTCCATGTAAGTGTGTTGCAATCGCTTACTATGTACAATCTTTTTCAATAAGGTCTTCAGTTGAGAATGAGCACTCGTCCTGTGGATCTTGTCTATGTCTTCGTCCTCTTGTGCTACAACAAAATTATGCAGCAAAGTGTTGGACAACACTCCAACACAGTTGTGGAGGAAAAAGAAAAAAAAACATTTATGTGGATAAGTTCATGTTACAGTGCAAAGATTGTGGCCACTTATCTGCACAGCACTTGAGTGTCCATCCTTGGCAACGTCAATACAAGCTGGCATGAGTACAGGTCAAGCTTGAGGCTCTAAGGGGGTCTGGATTGGAAGATTTTATTGTGGGATCAAATCCCGGCCACGGTGGCCGCATTTCAATGGGGGCGAAATGCAAGAGCACCAGTCTATCATGCATTGGGGGCACGTTAAAAAATCCCAGTTGGTCCAACTTAGTCCGAAGTCATCCCTCACTACAGCGGGCCTCATAATCAGATAATGGTTTTTGCACGTAAAAACCCAGAATTTAAGGTAATTTTTGAAATTTGAGACTTCAGGCACATTTTACTGGCCACTTCCAAGCCCTCTTGCAAAGCTTTGAAGGTCTTTTAACAAGGTAACTAGGCATTATTGGGATGATGCACGCTCCTATAGTGGTAACAAAGCTGGAATAGGGCCACTAAGTACTGCTACCAATGCTACTAACACAGCCATCAGAGCACTCTGGTAACACTCTCAAATGACCAGCTGAATGTGGCATCTATGTGGGGACTGTCTAGCGAAGATGGGGAAGTAGCTGTCTGCACTGAGTGGGGAAGAACACACCTTTAGTGACAGCTGGCTTGTTTGGTTTGTCACTTTGTTTTCGTCAACTGAATTTTGCCCTTGCAGACGAGTGTCACAAATAGGTGCCACGGCGAGGGCGACGGACCTCCGAGGAAAAAGCACCGGACTCCAATCACATGGCCATAACTGGTGCAGAAGGGTTCGACCACGCTGCCACCAAACTCAAACTTGACGCATGTCTGCAAAGGTGGCGAAAATGGTGTCGAGGCTCAACACATTTACACTCGCTATCATCTTTGTCATCTTCGTCATCACGTGCATTTTGTTATGTGCAACACAGGGGGGCACCATTTCACTGAATGCACATTTGTCGAATGTTAAGCAAATATGAGGGACGGGCTTTCCCAGCTAAACCACTGAAATTTTGAGCTGAAGTGGCCCTTTACAGTGTGCTTAATTCAATATGTTTGCCTATGGTAGTTTCATATTTCATTAAGATTAAGTCTCAACTGCACATTTTCTGCAGTGACGCCAGGTGAAAAGAGCAGATTTTCTCTGCAATGGAACAGTGGTACCATCTGTCAAAGTTACGACGAAACATGGCATACTGTGTTTTGCCATAACAATGGCAGATGGCGCCAGTACTCTTTTCAGTGACAAACTGCTTTCTTATGACTACGTTGCTGCAGACAAGGTGTAGTTGCAATTTATTCTAGACAATGCAGGCACTACAATATGTACCATAAAATGCCACCTCCGTGAAAAATTTGCGTGCAAACAAGTCGGTAACTGAGCCAGGAGAGCCAAGCTTACTTAGCTCTCTTATTTGCACAATGTATTGCAGACCGTGGTTGAAGTGGGCTGACAATAAAAAATTTTGCACACCCAGCTGCTCGTTCTCAATTCAGACAAATGCTGCTGTATATTGTAGCACTTATGCAGCAAGTTCAGAGTTCTACAGTGATAACAGTTGAGGGTACCTTAACCCCTTCAGGCAGCAAATTAAAGCTTCTGAGGGGAGAAAATGTGCCAATCAGCATTTCGGCCTCTCCATATTTCAAAGGAATGGTTTTCAAAAGACAGAATTAATTTTTAACTGTTTTTCGTGATGTCCGAATCCGTAGACAGTGCACCTGAAGCCAGAAAAAAATAAACATTGCTCGCACCTAACAAAACCTTCTTAGGTGTTCTTTGCCGGCTATGTGGCACAAGTTATTTTTCACTCTTTCTTCATTTGATAAGCAACACAAACGCGTTACCCTGTACCATATGCAAGATATAGACATCTTGAGCTGAAAAGCATGGGAAAATGAAAAACATTCGGCAGCAAATCAAGAACTTCTGGCAATCTGGTGTGCCATCGTGCTCCGGCTAGTGATCGTAGCTGTTGTACCTGTCGGCCTCTGTCATTAGCGACTGCGTGCTTGCCTTTAGTAGTGGCACTGGCTTTCATTGCTTGACTGGCCACGTTTTCGTGCTGCTGTTTTGCTGCAGATGACCAAGCTATGTGCAGTATCTGTTTCTCCAGAGTGTTCTTTGGGGGTCGGGGCAGTGGGGGCTTCTCTGGTGTTTGCACCTCTGAGGTATTCTCACCAGCTGTAGATGCACGGTGCTTAATATTCAAAGTGAAAAATTACCCTCGCACTTTGTTCCCTTGTTCCATCCCCCGTAGAGTGAAATGAAGTCAAGTTTGTCCACTCATCTCCTGAAGGAATTGTACTGCAAAATGATTTTCTCATGCACTGATCCTCCTTGAGCTGCACTTGCTAAATCTTTCGCCACCTGCATCATTGCATTCCTCTTTGGTGACACTTCTGCCAGCTGCTTCCCCTGCATTTCCTATGATAGAAAAGTCTCTCCAACAGTCAGGTCTGCAGTACTTATAGCGGCATTTTCCATGAAACCATTCGTAAGATCGTTCTAAACCTTGAACATTTCAGTGAGGTATGCTTTCTTTGTGCTGTTTAGTGTACTTAACAAAACAGGGCAAAAGTAAGGTACATTTAAAAAATTGATGCCAATAGTTCTGACGCAGAAAAATTTGCATCAAAAATGTCGAAATATTTAATCCTTGCAAATATCTCTTCTGTTGTATTGTCATCAAGCTTTCTTTCAGACCCACGATTCAAAATGCCTGGAAAAATTTGATGTTTTGATCAGGGCAGGTAGAAAGACAGTTCATGTTAAGAAGTGCTTTAACCAAGGCAGCTTTAAGGCATCATGTCCACAAACATACTAGATGCAAACTTTCAGTGCTGCATGCAACACTGTTACACTTGTGCCATGCAGTCTGTCAAACCGAAACATTTTTCGTGCTAGTTATCACATCGCTCTAGTGAAAACGGTTAATTTCTAGTTCAACTTCAGAGAAAAAGATATTCAAACTGGCTTGAACCACCTTGCATTCATTTGTATAACTGAATAATAGTTATAGAAAAGCAGTATAGATTTATTTTGTGCAAGAACTCAACAGTCCTTCCGAGCTGCCTGGAAAGAGGAAAAAGAAGGTGTTCTTCATGCCACAAGTAGTTACAAAAATAACTTCGAAAAGCTAACAAAAGTTACAAAAAAATTTTGGTAATCCACAGAGTTGCATAGGTAATCCAGCAGGGGTTAGAAAGCTGTTCGCTCAGTTGATCAGGTTTGATAGTTTCTGCATAATTCTAAAGCGAACCTTTCTTTGCCTACCTTCCCGAGTTTAGTGTGGCTTTCGTATGTCCTAGCCAAATTCCCATCTTTCACATGTATTGTGAACGTCTCTACAGTGAAGGCCCCCTACAATGAATTTGCCTGTACGACGAAGGAATATAGGCGACCCTGAGGGCTAACAATGAACGTACATAGCGGCCACAGAGCCGTGGTGCTACGCAGCCTTCATACAAAGGATCTCTAGGAAACGGCACTTTGCGGAAGGGTTGGGGCACTGAATTAGCTATGCCACGCCTCCTCCCTTTTCTGCCTGCCCTATTTTTGTCATAGGTGATGGTCTGCTCAGAACTGATGGCACGATGGCATTGTCAAGGCCCTCAAGGATGAGGTAGAGGCAAAAGTCAACGAAGGCAACAGTGTTAAAGGAGCTGCGTAATAACCAAGAATTTCGACGAACCTGTACATCGCAACACTTCCGGATTTTGCCGCTGAACACGCCACCAACCTTGTTGCCATAGCGTCGGCTGCTGTTGCATATTCTGTCAAACTAAGTGTGCAGAAGAACATGAGCAGCCTAATTCACTAAGTATTTCTTGAATTTATTCAGTGAAAATGTTACCGTGACATTTATGTATTGTGCTTTGGCTGACATATTCTTGTTGTGTTGCCCATTGCCTCGTGTCACCATTAGGGGTGAAATAAAATTTGTGTTTGCCGATTTTCACTTAGACCCTGGAAGCAATACGCAGAAGCAAGGTTAATGGGGAAAAGAAACACACCGAACTGCTTTACAGGTAGTCGAACCTTGATTTAACAAACATGGGTGTAACAAATTACTGTATATGAGAGATGAAACATCTACCAAAACAAAATGAAAAGCAATAACAAATTTAAAGAACTAGAAAATAGATTTACACATGGTCTCTTGGCCTACGCATTAAATAAATTCATAAAGCTTATTCCTTATGAAACCAAAGAGGCTTGAGTAGAATGGCTTGCTATGTGCACAATTCTTTATAGACCTTGTTGTCTACACCTCGAAGAGAGAGAGTCCATGGAGGGCCTGCTGCCTCTGAGCAGCTGATGGTTGACTATCCTACAAAATATGCTTAAAGAGCCGCTGAGACGGTTCAGACAAATTTTGTAGATGCATAGGTTACAGCTACAGTTAATCATTCGCACCACAATTTGTGTGAAGTGTCTCATATTAAGAGAGCTACGGATGATTACAAGTTACCCTCCTCCATAGCCATGCGTTCTCTCTTCAACTCGTTCGCCGAGTGATCGGGGCTAAGCTCCGCCTTCACTGGCTCTGCATCATGATGGCATGCCATGTCGTCTACTTCCGGTTGTCTAGGAGTAAGTGCGCAAAGCCTCTCCACCCTCTCCGGCAGCAGCTTGGCAGTCGACCCCAAGTGAGAGCAATTGTTACAGCAAGCAGCGAAGGGTTGCGAGCATTGTGTGGCAGCACAGAGTGTGTCCGGTATTCCGATAACCAGAGACGAGATGGGCGTTTCGATGGATAGGTGGAGGCGTAAACTCATGATGATGAAAGAGCTTTAGCGTAGATGAACGTGAGCGGCCTGATCGGTCTGCATGGTTCAGCCACTTGGTGGCGCAGAGCTTACCAAGCGTAAAACATTTTAAACATTTACAAAACCAATGCGTTCACAAATGCGCTCCTGAGAAAAATTTACACCTACAGCATGAAAGTAGAATAGACTTCGTTACAGCTACTGTGTTTGGTTGAGCTTTTGCCACCAGGTAGCTGCACCGTGCAGACCATTCACGTTTGCGCCTCTGCTCATCTCGTGAAGCGGCACGGTCAAGTGGCCAGGCCCAGTCCCCATGCACTTACGTTTACCCGAATACCGGACTCGTGAAACGATATTGTGGTAATAATCCTCCAGCGTAAAGTGACGGCCACAAATACGCACATCCTGGCACTGATCGGATAGCCACAGTCCAATGCGCTGCAGCCACTCCACTCGTCTGCTACCTTGCAGAGGGTCGCGATGTCGCAGCTTGACATATTGCTATTTGCTACATTTGCAGCAACTTGTTACCTTTACACCCACAACATAACAAGGGCGAACCATGGTGCTTGCGAAAAGATCAAGATCAACGCTGACCGCGGAGCTCTCGTCAACACGGAGCACATTGTAACACAAGCAGACGACGCTTGCTTTGTGCCGGAAGTGCTTAAGGGTAGTGAGAAATTGTGCATTGTCTTTCTGCTACTTTCTATAGAAACAAATTAACTAACATTCCAACTATTACGAACAATATTTTTTCACCGTAAAATTTGAAAAAGTATTGATGATGTGCCCTGGGCAGCCAGTCTGATAGCTCGCCCTATTAATGTCATTAGTGCAATTTATGTCAAATGGTTCAACCATTTGACGTCAAAATTGAGCCGAGCGGTGTGCTGTGATTGGCAGCAATGTACATTTTTGAAACCTTATAATAAATTACACACTTTACGCGGAGCACTTAGATGCATCACTTAATGATCAGAAGGACCTACAACAACTCAGTACATCTGTACAAAATCGTCAAAAACGTTTTAGGGTCCCTTTACAATGGGAAGCAGCTTGGAGGCCATATATAGGGCACTTCAGCCAAATTATTGGATGTGACAAGGTAAAAAAAAATGCTGATATATTGGCAAGGAAGTTGTTATATTTAATTACTGGATATGTAATGAAGTAAATATAAAATATTTCATTTCAACATCAGCATGCAATGAATATAGAATATAACGGAAGATATTTTGGTGTCTGATGTGACTTCGTTATGACAATGTTTAGTTCACTATCTCACAAACATTCATGCTCCTCGTTTCTTGACTTTGCATGTTTGTGCATGCAATCTGTATGGCTTGCAGTGACGGTGTCTGATAGACTCTTCCGTTTATCTTTCTTTTCATTGGAATTTCCTTATTTTGTTATACATATACTGTGCAAGTATATATTGTGCGGTGGTTCTGACGAATAAACCTTGTTGTGAGTAAGCACGGTGTTGATGTCCTTCTTTTACTGGTGTTCCATCTTTGCACTTTTAAATTCCAAGTATACCCTCAAACACCTTTTGAACAGAGTAAGAAAATGTTGAGATCCGTTAACAAGGCTCCAGCAAATATGTGAGCCAAATATTACTGCACTACACGAAGCCGGTAAGTAACAATCTTGTGTTAAAAGCAGTGAAAAATCACTTGCTCTCTCCTTTGCAATGTCGTCATGCAGGGTAATTGCGAGCTGCTGGACCCACAGCAGCTACTGGCTGATTTCTGGACAGCGAGAACATTCTTAGTAATACAGTTAAACCTCAACATAACGAAGTAGGTAAAATCGGCAATTCGCTTCATTGTATTGAAATTCGACCTTTTATGCAAATAAGTACAGTTGCCGATCGTTTTTTCTTACAAGCAAAGGGGCCGCAAAATTTTCTGAGTTATCATGCAATTGAAGAAAGCAAACTTGAATGAGAAAACAATTCATTTTGATGAATTTGAGAGTCGGTAACGAATGATACAGTTTCATATCGCATCGACCATATCTTCACATAGGCGGCACAAATTAAGCGAAGCCAGCTATGCCTTTGCATGCACTCCGCCCCCAAGGCTGATAGCGTCACCTGCACTGGGACGACGCTAACAGTAAAAGCACCAGCAGCGAATGCTCTCTCTGCCTCTCCCTCCAACGGGCCACCGAAATTCAACCTTTTTACGATTATGCAACCTTCAACACTAAATGCGTGGGAAGACAGCTTACATAATGCCATGCCCACTGTTTGCACACACAACGGATTACCTCTGAAGCAGGGCGCATGGCTGCGTATGCACTCAGCCGCCCTTATAGCCATGCACAGCCACGACCGAAACGCCCACCCATTACCCCTGCCACGCCCCTCACGCGTGCATGATCGCGTTACCGCGAGCTCGCTCCCCTCTACCTCTTTCCCTTTGCTTTTGCATGCGAAGGCAGCACATGAAAAGCCACCATCTTCCTTGTTTCACCCTCGCACACTTTCACTTGCGTTTAAAGCACAAAATGCATTGGGCGCATAGGGTCTTATCACACTTGGACTTTATAAATGCAGCCTACTTTGTCGGTAGCTCCTGTCGTGCAGCACGCTATTTGAGAGGTACGTTTGCAAGTAACTGCTTGTAATTAAATAATTAAACCATCTGTGTCCGTGGAAGTTTTCATTTAATGTTGCCGCATTTATTTGCTGCGGAAGCCAAATTTCGTTATATTGAAATCGCATACAAACACACTTCTTTATATTGAGGTTCTGATTACATGATGTTCTATAGACAAAAGGTTATAAAATGTTAACTACATCGTTATATAGAGAATTTTGTTATATCGAGATTTAACTACAATGAATGCTCTTTTGAGTTAAATGAAAAATACTTATGTCTACGATCTTAAAACAACAGAAAAGCCATTTCATCTTTGGACTTCCGGTCTACACACAACAGTCTGCTATGTGTGGCTTCCAAGATGAAAAGTGAGGCCACGGCCGCCACGAGCTGTCTCACCGCCGAGGTGTGCAACCTTTGGGCATTGCACCCTCTTGCCCCCTTGCCGTCTATCTTGTGTAGCTTCCAGCATGCTAGTGAAAATGAAGTGAAAAAGCCGCTCATCGGGTCTGATAACTACGTCTAGCTTCACTTGTGCTTGAAGCTATCGCAAAATTTTATTGGCAGGAGATTTGGGAGGCAATGTTATTCAATAGTGATGTCATTCTATGTTTAGTTTGAAAAGTGTTTCAGCACTCCTTTAAGTACCATGTATTGTTAGCCTTTGGATGAAGAACATCAGTAGGTACACACCAGGCAGATAGGTAAAATCTGTTGTGAGGGCATCTGTCAGTTCGACAGAGTAGACTATAAGAGACAGTTAAAATAACGGCCCCCCAGATCTCATTTTCATAGATATGAGACATTGACTTCTTTGTTGCTTACAATTACACATTGCAAGAACATTTTGTTATCAAATGGCTTTGCTACCAGATAAAAAGATTATTATAAGAGGAGCACTGTCTTTTAACCTGGTGTACATTCAAGTTCAATAAAAAAAATATCAAGGCCCTGCCATTTTTTGTGGATAGGCTACATGGCTAGGGAGACAGCAGCAAATTTCAACAATAATTTTGTTAATTATCTGAAATGCTTACTAAATTATTTAAACTTTTGCTATTACCGATCTTACAGCACATGTTAGAAATTGAAGCCAAGTAGTGAAATCATGTCTGCTTTGTAGAAATCCTGACTAGCCCCCCTTTTGAGATATCCCCCCTCAAAATCTGCTAAAAATGACTTGGCATTCCAGCTGTCTCTTTCTTTGTTCTTAGATTTCCTGCAGCCACAATACCCTCAGAAGTCGAAATGCATCTGTGGCTATGAGCTATTTTAACAAGAAAAAAAAGAGTGCTACCCCGTATAAAATACCACAGCAACAAGAACGCAAACGAAAAGTTATAAGTTGCCGTTGTCACAAAACGCACATGCGATCAAGGCAAATGGCCACGCAGTGGCCTTCAGCTAATGTGTGGCTACCCTATACATTCTTTTCTAATCATTTTTTCTTTTGCATGCACATCATTTCTGTAGAGGATGGCTTTGGCTAAGCATGATTAGCCAGACAAAGTGGGAGTGGCAGAAAGAGTGCATTTAGCCAGCACTGTTTATCGTCAAGCCAGGTTACAACAAAGACACCCAACTTGAACATACCTTTGTTGTATCAATACAATATTAATCAAAATCATATTTTCGTTGCTCGCTGATATCAGTTAGAATAATTATAAATTTCCTTTTTATAACTGATAATTCGTTATATCAAGGTCCAACTTAAATGAGATCTCAAACAGAGCATGGTACATTTGTGTGAGGCATTTTGCCTGCGATGTTCTTTCAGGTGGCTTTTGGGCGGACAAAGGAACCGAGGCGACGACGTGGCTGTTGTATCCCTCTTTAATACTGCAACACTGAGTTCACCCAGCCTTTAAAAAAAAACTTGGTCACAGCGAAGACAGGACGCCGAAAGCACTACCGTGACATGTCTCTCAACAGCAGTTCTGGCTGGGCTGGCACTGTCAAAGCAGCGTGCATTTTTAAATTTTGTTTTTGTTCTCCATGTGCTGAGAATGAGTAACTCCTATGCGAGGTGTTGAAAAAGACCAGCACGGAACAATTGTTGTAATATGTTTGCAGATAACACTCATCGGTCAGTGGCCACAGGAGTTTGAAAAAGTCTTATCACATGCAAACACCTAACTCCACCTCGTTACATATTGCCTTAGCATTCTGCTCCCATTCTACATTGTGTTTGTCAAACCCAACGGTCATTCAACGCATGCCCGACAGCAGGCTTGTGATCGGGCCAGTATGCATGTGGCAAGCTCGAAACTTCCTTTATAAAGTGGCGTGTTTGCACAGTGCGTGCCTGTATTATGTTGCACCCACCCAAACCACATACTTTGGTGAAAGCCCTTTTCTAAGACAAATGACAAAAAGAGAAAGAAAAAAAAAAACTACCACTATCTCTTTACTGGTGCTATTGACACATTTCAACACCCGCAACTGTCAAGGACTGCCAATCATTTTGATGCTACCAACACCACTGCAGACGACACAAAAACTAGGCATATAAGCAATGAAACCATCAAAGACTTGCACAGTAACTGATTGTAATGACACTGCCTGTAGCTCACTTCGGCAAAAGTGTATAGATGGTATCACCAACAGCTTGCTCAGCGAGTGTCAGCGATGCCTTCCGAAAAGTGGTGACAGTACCACTTACAAATTTTAATTGAAAGCTCATCTTTTCAACTGCTTGCTAGTGCTATGCTTCATGAAACAGTGTGTGTGTGTGTGTGTATATTAAATGTTGACACTAGACAAGACTAAATAGCCTCCACAGCTTCACTCTTAGCAGAGGCCTATTACATGTACAACACATTCGCAGCTCCGGTAAAGGTAAAATAAAAACACGAGCAAAAACAAAATAGTTTGGCAGATTAATACCACACACAACAGACAGAAAGCCAGCGCCTGTAAAAATGTCAACCTGGCCAGACGCACATGTGGCAACCATACCCTTATGCCTTCACCCAATAAAGAATCTGGTAGCAAAAAGTGGCCCCAATTAAAAGGCAGCTACACAATATTCTTTGCAGAATTTCACATTTCAGCTGCATTTTATTTTTTGTAACTCATCCCCTTGAACACAATTAGTAATTTTCTTTTTTTACATTTTTGCCTAGGGTAACTAGAAAACACCCAACAGCAGCAAGCTGAAGTCAAAACTGCTGTGAGATGCTGTTCTAGATGAAGTGATAGCGCCTGAGATGTAATCGCCAGAATTTGCACGCATACTGGCAACATCTACGAGGGTTCATGTTGTTCTTTGCGCAATGTATAGAGCAAGTGTTAATAAGTATCGAACTGTCAATTCACTGAGCAGAAATTGAGATGTGGCATGTTCACAATGCAGCCATGCAAGTTCTGAACATAAGTTCAAAGCGTATAAATCAGATTCAACATGGCTGTGTAATTTTGTCTAAATTACCATGACAGCAAACCAGAATGTTCAGTCAATATTTCTAATACGTAGATTATATGTAGATGCCTGAATTCCTGAATGCCTGAATTAACAATCTCCTTAACTTGCCCTTAAAAGAGCATCAACATGAAATTTTGTCTAAATTTTTGTTAATATATAGTGGCTGACTCTAGTCACAGAATGAGGCCTCCATTTCTTAGACATGCTACAAATAATTAAACCAGTCTCTTACATCATTTTTCTGAGATCATGTGACCACTATCTAAAATGTTCCTTGTGTAATGAGTAGGCCAGCTTCAAGCCTGAAGCCATGCTTTACTGGCATGCGCTTTGAACTGGTCATGTCAAAAGACATAATTAATTAATTGTTCTTTTGAGGGATTGAGGTTTCATACTGTGTTTACCTGATTGTAAGTGGTGCAAGAAACATGAAACAATGAAAGAAGAGAAAACATTGTCTCTACAGGTATGATGTCAAATGAAAAGATCAAATGAGACACATTTTGCATCAGTACTTGTTTCAGCTGTTACAGTAGCTCCAGTTCTGTGCACTGCTTTCTTTCTCCTCAAACGCAACAATGTGCCCAGCTTCCATTGGCACTAGGCCACTTGCCAACTCCTTAACAGCAAGAATATGAAAAAAAAAGAAGAAAAATTCTTCAGTCACGTGCAAACTGCAGTGTTTTTACATAGCAAACACTGTGATCAGATTAGTTTATATGAATTGATGGTTAATGGCAGAGCAAAACAAATGGAAAGACAAGGAACAGCTGACACATGTCGTCTGTCTCACACAGCCGGTAGCCAGAGATCCATACCAACAGGTAGAGTTGCAACCTTAATGGCCCCTATGTTTGTCCACTTGCCTCAACTTGACCTAGCATTTATGTGTCTTCTATCCGCAAAGAGTTTGGTAATTCGGCGCAATTGATAGCATATGGCTGCTTGAGAACAGAAGCAAGACATATGTGCCCGCAATGCCTTCTTTTGTTTGATTGATATGTTTTGCATTGGATGCCCTAGGAGGATCACATGTATAATTGAACCGTAATGAAAGACCCGTATGATTTTGCATGTCTATGTGGGATCATTGGATATTGAGGTAATTTGATCGATAGGGTCCCAAAGCACTGCAGGGACTATAAAAGACATTGCAGTGGAGGGCTGCGGAATAACTTCGACCACCTGGGTTGCATCTAATATGCAGAACAGGAGCATTTTTGCATTCCTCGTCATCAAAACAGTCACCATGGCTGGATATCAAACTAACAACCTCACTAAAGCAGAATGTCACGGCCACTAAGCCACCACCGCTGGTAAAATTCAGCACGTTTAGCTAAGGGAGATCCCACCAAGGTTACTACTGCAAGAAGAAAGCAATACTGGTGGACACTTGTAACAAATCCATAGCTAACATGAAAGCATTGGCTAGTTGGTTATTCATATTCAGATGGTAGCAGTGCTAGAGACACGGACAAAGGACAGTGCAATGTGTTGATTACTATGTGCCCTCGCCTTCGTCCGTGTACTTAGCACTGTTCCTGCCATAGCTAACGTCTAGAAGAATCTTGAATTTTTTAACAGCGCAGTTGAAATAAGAACTATTGTCCTGTTTGCACTGTTAAAAAATTCAAAATCATCAACCAACAAGCCTGTAGCAAAAACTACAAAGCCCAAAATCCTGACATTTGGATGTAGTCGGTGTCACTTAAAGATGAACGACGAGGAGGCATTGGGGCATTGGCCAACAATTGCCGCTTATGCCCACTCAGCAGAAGGTGGCTGCCACAGGTGCATCTGGCCAATTCATACAATAGCATGGCACTCGAGCGCAAGTCAAACATTGAGGTGCTCCACACAGCGTGAAACATGTCGTGGAAGTAACAGTGCTACGACTTATCCTGAAAACCCACCAACCAACACTCGTATGTTCCCTCATTCAGCGGTGTGCTTGACCAACAAATTGGCACCCATTTTACCTGTAATAATTTTTCATAGCGCTGCAGGAGGTTAATATGCCGCAACGCAAGAGGAAGCACATAAAATGGAAGGATCATTCTGTCTACAGGGCAGTCTCAAAGAAACATCCTGGTACAATTGCATCATTTTGGTTCACACAAAACACATGACCTGCATTCTTTCGGGTAGCTGCAGACATAGCCTCTCTGGGAGCCTTGTTGGAAGCTCAATTGCACAAAATTCATCCCGCTCTTCAGTAAACACGATTCTAATCTACTAGCACAAAAGGTGTACCTGCTTAATACAAGAAAGAAAGCAGCTATAGCTTAGGTAAAGCGTGGGAAATCCCTTGCTGCTATAAAGTGGTGCGAGTCCCTGCGGCCACACAAATAAATAAATGGCGCAATCAGCATTCGAACATGTTGTAGTGTTTCGCACACACAAGCAGGTCATTATGTCTGCATCTGGTCAGGGCCAGATATTGTGGTATGTGACTCAGCAAGTTGCACCCTTTCATTTTTTTCCTTCACAAACTTGCCGACTTAGAATTAACAATGCTCATGGAATGTCTCTAATGCATAATCGTGAATGCACCTGCCCATAAAGCCTACATGGTCTCTCCTGACTGCATGCCATTGCACCCACAACTACTAGTTGTGCTACTAGTTAACCACCGCAGCACAAAAGAAAATAATTCCTTATGTGACAATACACAGCAAAACGATGAGCAAAACAAGCAAAGGACAAAAGCAGGAGGCAACGTTTCGTCAAGCGGACTTGTCTTTTTCGAGTGGAGTTGTCATGAAAAAGGCAAGTCCACTTGTTGAAACGTTGGCTCCCGCTTTTACCTTGTTCTTGTTTTGCTCGTCATCTTGAATTTCCATCTCCCTCCTTCCCCTTGTTTTCCCTGAATACACAGCAAGGAAACACAAAAATACAACTGCCAATTTATGTTTCTTAAAAAGCCCCTTCCTTGCAAGCTTCTGTCTAAATACACAGAAATGATGAAGTTGTTTTGTATTACATTAATTTGAGCAATTTTGATAGCGTTTGTTGCATTTGAGAAATGTTGTTAAATTATACTGACTGTTGGAAGCAAGTTTTTTATTTAGGCTGTCAATTTTATGAACGAAGCACCGCTGCAAATTTCTTAAAGAAAATGAAAACAAGAATTTAGGTTACAACTCCTTAACAGCAATAAAAGATATATTTGAATAAAATGCACATACTACTATTAGAAAATCTAAAAATCATCGTCACATCCATCATTATCAGCCTAATTTATGCTTATCTGCAGGACAATGACTTCACCCAGAAATCTGCAATTACTCCTGCCTTGCATATGTTGATTCCATCTTATGCCTACAAAATTTATATTTTCATTGCACCGCCTAACCCTCAGCCGTCCTTGACTGCTTCAACCTTTCCTTGGCAGACAAAATTTAAATATTATGTACTGTTCGAAGAAATTGTGCTTCTAACAGAGGGTAGAATTTAGCTTTTTAAATACAACATAGTTAATTCAAATTTATTCAGCGATTGTCTAACAAGAGCATGCCTCATGTCCCTGTTCCCTGTAAATGTGTTTCGCGTGTACAGGAAAAAGAGAAATCAAAAGTACACCCTGAGCTAACGCATGTTTTAAAGTCAATAGAGTCGCATTTTGCTAAATTTATGCATTTTTTTCTCTAACATTATCTCAAGGCAGGAACAACTTCCTGGAGCTTGTTATCAGCAGAGCAAAGTGGTGGCTTCATTTTTATATATTTGCTTCATGTCGTTGGAAACCGCAGGGTGAAAATCACAGAGGTTCTGAAACCACAAACAGTGCCAAGATTAATGCAGAAGCAATACATGAGTATAAGAGCAGCTGCTGCACCAATGCGAGTGATGTCATCATGTCGCGTTTGACAATGTCATCATGTTTGAGAGTGCAAATGCACTTAAAATACTTGCCATATATTAATTGTTGCAGGGAGACAGCCACGGAGAAAAATGCCAGCAGAAACGCAGCAACAGATCAACGACTACTCCTTCATTTGTACCAACACAAACACAACAGTACCGTTCGGTCGGTGGTCAACACTGTCAATCCTTCTTGCAACATGACAGCGCTGTTCTATACTTAAGTGGAACCGTTATTTGACCCACCTCTTGCAAAACGAAAGTTCAAGTAAGCACCTAACCACTACAGCTTGTTCATTTAATATACTTTTTCTTTTTTTTTTTTTGTCGTTTAATGGTCAATATCGCTTGGTACAGTTTTTATAAAAGTCTGTATGCACCTACAACTTTTTTAATTGCTACTACCTAGCTATGTAGGAATGCTGACAAGACTGAATGATGGTAAATGACATGAGTTAGCAAAATCACTGTGATTGTGAGCAGAAAAGTCTTCAGGGCTCACCAAGTGTGTGACGCAGAAACCACATGCAAGCAGGAGCAAGCAATCAAGACGATGGGTACAGGCATCAATTAAAAAAAAAAAGCAGTGCTATGATTCAATAGAACAGTGACGACCACGTAATGCAAGTGCAGGAGAATCCCTAGCTATTACACCACACTGAGCATCTCCAAACAAGATTCAAGTTGTGACCAGTCTTGGCAAAAGAGGCGACATTTCCGTGATGGCAACAGCTGTCAAGCAAACAGTGTTCACCAAACATGAGCAGCTACCTTCAACAAGTCAACCCTGTGTGGAGTTCATTAGTGAACTTGTGTTGGCAAATTTGTTTAGCCACCGCTTATCTATAGCACACAATTGAGGATTAGACCAGTTCAGGTTAGACAACGTATCACGACAACGTTACACAAAGAAATAAGTTGTCCCTCTTTGGTTTGAGAACTGCTCCGTGACAAGCATGGCAGCTTTCCTTGTGCCGCATTCCATGCAGCGTGTGCCTTTCAGGTCCCTGACCATTACTTTTTCTGTGTTAAGGAAAAAGAAAATTACATGCGTGCTGTTATAAGGAATGGTAAATAAATACATATAATTAAATGCTAAAGCCTCATTACACCACAATGGAAGGACTAGTGCAATAATCACAAACGTTTATCAAGTATTGTTTTGTTGTCAATACGATAACACAATGTTTCAATTTTTTTCATAAGGAGTGTATCGGAGGAGCAAAGTTTGCAAACTGGCAATCCGCAAGAAAAATATGGTTTCTCTGTGCTTACTGCAATGCTCACACATTGAGGCATATGCAGTATATGATCAATTTCAAAACTATATGCCGATTCTGCAAGAAAATTCATTCTTTTCTTGAAGCGCTGGTGTGAAGTTGTGCAAGTTTTCATCCCCAGGTGTACATCAAATGATATAAGTAAACCAAAGTCATGTCATAAAGATCTTTCAACAGAGCTTTCTTAAAAAAGACAGAAAATAATAAAATATAAATTATTTGCAGAATTCTTTTATGTTGACGTCCTACTTAACGTCGACACTACTTTTGCTTCAAATTGAACAGTATCTTTGGTTAAGGACTGCTATTCATGAAATTTCAGGCTGAGGTTTAAGGTAAGCCTGAGCCACGAAAAAAAAAAAAGAAAAACGAAATGGGAATAAAAGGGCAGAAATCAGAACAACAGCTAAAATAAAATAAGTAATTGCAAGCAAACCTTCGCAGCATGGCTCAAGACAACAAAAAAAAAAAAATTTTTTTTTGTACATTACAGAATTTCAAAGCCAATCCACATGATTAGATTGCTATTGCTACCAAAATGTCTTTCAGCAGAACCCGTGAAATAGTAGGAACACATTTGGCCCACTAAACAACTTATAACTCCCAAGTGAGGAGGACCTTTATGAGGAAACAAAGCACCATGTTCGGTTGCTCTATGCACAGGCAAGTGGCAGCACATGGAGCAATGAAGAAACATAAATTTCCAGCATGAACTTGCAGGAGCTACCACGAGGCCAGTGGTTCTGTAAGCGAGGTATTGGTAAGCTGCAAACCACATAAGAACGAGACAATTCGTAATACCACCGTAAAATTTCTGCACCAGATTCTCGAGATGTCCCACATTTTGGCGATGTTCAGTAGGTACTAGTTCATTGTATATCAATGACAACGACCACATATATTGCAGCAGAAAGTAGAAAACAAAAGCTTAAGAAAGCAATTTTTGTAGACTATCCCTGTACAAATGAGTTACAGATATGTGAAAATACCACAGAATCCTTTATGTACGACTGATACCATCAGTGCTATGACCTGGATTTAAAATTGATCAGGGTCCAAATTGACATGGGTCCAAAATTGAAAAACAGAAGCTGGGTATTCATCGTCTTTGCTGGTAACAAACCTTCTTCCATGAAGAAACGCAAACAGAATTTCAAAGGCACGATCCACCAGACAATACCGGAGCTTGTCAATTATGCACGTTGCAAAACTTCTCAAAGAGCGCACACTTCAGAATTTGGACTTGTCAAAGCTGCTTGGAGTGGAAACTTCAAGGCAGCATCACCAACCATCGTTTGTTATGATGTCTTCGCTGGCTTATGAAAGCCTTCTCTGTGTTGGAGTGGCTTTTTCTTGTTTTGTGGAAGCACAATTTACTGATAACGCTTAACTTAATTTTCTGTTTATGGTATGTTCGACTGACTCCTACTGCACTCTGAATTGGTTTGCAGCCATGCATTTCGACATTCGAGCCACAGGAAGACTGTCTGAGCCAAACATTAAGCTTCTTCCAGAGCAATTGGAGTAGCCATGTGATGGAGATTGTTAGATCTCAAATGGCTTCCACCTTGAAGGTAAGAGTGTCTCCAAGCACTCTGAGCTGGGACACGGCGCCCTGACTGAACCTAACGAATGAGTTCCAAGCACTCAATTTTGACCGTTTGAGTGCAAACTGCACCACGAGAGTGCTTGAAAGCGACCAGTCGAATGTACCATTAGTGTTTTTTTAAGACTTTCACTTCCAGGTTTATCTCTTACTCTTGCTTATCTTCCCAATAACTTCTAATGTATTTTTCTTTCACATTCCGTCAGTCATTTCAGTAACACCATGGCTAAAGAATGCCTACTTCATAAATACTGACACAACTGGACAATGCTTCAATGAAGTACAGAGCTTAAGAAACGAGACGCTGTGCTTAGGGCATAGCACAAGGTGTTCAATGCAGATGGTGCCTGCCGTGTCGTGGTGTTTGTGCAAAATGCATTTCAGCTGACCTTGTCTTTCCCATTAGTTCGTGCTTGTGTATCGGAGGAGAGAGAGAGCAATCACCCGAAGCGTACACTGTTCGACAAGTCATAAGCTCCTCTAAGTGCAACACAAGGATAAAGAATTACAAAGACATATGTACATTCCATTTCATACTTAGCAGGCGATGCTGTGGAAACTGGAGCTATTTTTCGCACTGGCTGCATTTGCAATAAAAAAAATTGTGCATTGAGTATGGATTAGAGTTAGTCGATGACGTTTAATGTTCCAAAGCAATCCAGGCGCTTCCGACTAAGTGGAAGGCTCCCGACTAATTCTTACTGCCCTTAATGTTCGCTTGGCATGCAAGCCACTCTTGCATTCTGCCTTCGTTAGAATGCAGCTGGCAGAGCCAAAAATTGAATCCTTGATTGTGTGCTCAGCAGAATATCGCAGCCACTCAGCCAATATGACATCTTTGCATCACACATTAGGAGCAAAAAAACATAAAAACAATTTTATCATTAGATAAAATGATGACTCTGTGTGTTACAGTCATAATCGATAAAGAAGCTATAGAAGAACCTGCAGATCTACACCGCTTCACGATGAAAAGCGATAGAGTGATACACCTTAGGACTGCGCTACTTGTGCAGTTCACAGAGAGCACTGTACTCAGTGGAGTCCTCCATGCAACTGCACCTGTTACCTGGTCTTCACTAATGTAAAGCCAGCCCGTCATATCGCTTCTTGTTTGGTTGTTGCATACACCCCCATGATGCTTACTAATCCTCGATTGAAGAAAGCAAAAGCACCAACTGCAACACTTGTGCTTGTGAAGAAACTGCACATTTTCTCAGCGGTTGTTCTTCCTCTAAAGATCAAAGGTCTGTTCTCCGTGCACCCCTCAGCCAGCTAGACAGAAGACTTGTAGAAGCCATCGTAGCACTAATAAAGTGGACACAGAGGACAGCACAGAATGGGTGCTATGCCTGTCTTATGGCCTCTGTGCTCACCATATTAGTGCTGTAATGGCTTTCCCAACTATCAGCCAACTTGCTTGACAAGTTCTAGATGGAAGACCTCTCTCTGGCACCAAGGCCTTGAGACTGTGGCCATGCACATTGCAACTATAGAAAGAAGAGCATGAAGCAACTTGGTTGATAAAACACGGGGAATGAGAAAAAATAGACTGACAGATGGGCCTTTTAAGCCTTGCCTTACATTTTCTCTACCAAGTCGTCGTGTGCAACCATTACTTGCCCAACTTTCAATTCTGCTGTGCACCTTGCTATGAGCCACAACAGCGCTGCTGTGGTTTAAGAAGTCAACCAGGCTGAGTGACTGCATGTGACACTGGTGAAAATCGCATTTCGTCTGCATCTGAGTGTACCTGAACTCTGTCATATCTCTTCTTTTTTTCCCTTTCCCTCCCCCCAGAGTAGGGGAGCCAGCCAGTCTCGGTCCGCTTTTCCGTCCTTTATCTATCTCCCTCAAGATGCACTGCATGCCATTTGTGTTAAAAAAAAAAAAAAACACCACAATAAAAGATAGTGAAATTTGGCATTACTTGAACTACAGATGTTAAGGTGGCAACAGACGAAGTTACCCCATAGAGGATGTTTCAGATCAAAACCAATTCACAATAGAATATGTGGGCTCCTATGGTAGTGCTAGTACAACAGCTTCCACACATTGCCTGCTAAATATAGGATGGAGTGTAGCAGCAATGAGGTGCAATCATAATGCAAGACAGAAACATGGCTGGAAAGTGCACCGTGAGAAAAATTAGGGACGCAAACAGCATAAGCACTCGTGATCAACTCAAAACTCGGTTGCAAAGAAAAGGTGGGCTGGCCTCACAGCCATGCGAGCACATTACGGGAGAACTCACAGCTGATCAAGCTTACATGTAATGCTGCTATGAGTGCAAGAAATGTTTAGGAGGAGAAGCTCCCATTTGGCGTCAGCGTACACAGGAAACTTAACACCATGCTTAGAAAAGATACAGAAATCTTATTATGCCTCTCTGGGGGAGATTTGGCGACACTTTGACGGGGTAGTCCATATTTTGACCACCAGGTTGTGCTCTCATGGAAGAATCTATAAAAAGAAACATTAACAACAGAAAGACACAAACCCTACAACCTCTGATACAATAATCTCCCATGTAAGGCATCTTAACAGGAAAAAAAGCTCAACATTATATTACATGACTATACAGAATCATCGAAGAGAGGGGGATAACATTTCCCCAAAGACAAGACAGGGGCCGCAAAGGATGCCGTAGTGGAAGGCTCCAGATTAGCTTAGACAACCTGGCATTCTTTCGTATGCACCCAAGGTTTGGCAAACTGGCACTTTTCCATTCCACCTCTGGCAGAATGTGGCCGCCACAGCCAGGAATCGTGCTGTTCTCAGGTTGCCAACAACGTGCCGGCAAGCTCAATATTCAACCCTTCTGCAGGAATCAAGCCTGTGACATTGTGCTCCAGCGAGAGAATGCCACTGCTACTGCATTACAGTGGCAAATGACAGGGCTTACAAGTTTTTTTAATGATAGTAATAAAAGAAGATGAGTTTCTCTTCCAAAACATTTCTTGTTCTCCAAGTGGTGATGAAGTCATGAATATGCTGTTTCATATGCTTAAACCTATGGCTGCAGTTTAAAAAAAAGAAAGACATCAAATGGTCAAAGTTGTGCCACAATAAGACAAGCTGCTATGCTTTATGAAATGCCAGTGCCCAGCAAATTGACATGTAAATTGTTAACGCATTGGTTTAGAAATCAAGCAAAGCACTGGACCCACGGTTATGTACACTGAATACATTTCTTTGGCTGTCCTGCTTCGACCTAGCTGAAAGATGCACGGGTCATCAGTTCGGTTTACAATGTAACAAGCAACACAGTTAGTCTTCCCTGAAAGCAGTTCTGTTCCACTGTGGTGCAAAAGAAGAGAAAGGAAATGCCATGGCATGCTCCCAGCCAAAGGCACCAAAACAATGCCCAGCATATATTAAGAGATTATTTTTTTCTTCCACACCACGACTGGCACAGAAGTGGCCACACCATGCTCTGACAACTAACTGACATAGTGCGAGTGGTGTATGCTGCCAGGATTTGCTCCCAGCACGTGTGAACAGTACTTAATAATCCGGGGATGCCCTCCAATAGGGTTAGAATAGTGCAAGCTAGTATCGGTGCCTGAAGTGAAGTGAAAATGGATAGCAATGTGGCTGGTACTGGCACTCATTGCACCTGAACTGCTGGGCCCATTTTGCAAGGGCACACAAGAATAAACTCACCGTACGAGATGTTCACCGAGTAAGGTTGCTTACCTTACCTTATAGCTTGTAGCTCTTTCCACACTTCGAATGTTAGGCACCCACGGCTCTTCTGTGAGAGTTCATCGATGCCACTTCTAAGATCTTTAGTGATGCGTAGTCTCGTGTGAGCTAGCTACATAACGTTTATTCTCGTGCATCTTCACACCGCTGACCCAGCAGGCAGTGGTGACAGCACGAAACTAGTACCCATTCCGGCGCCTGCCAAGACAAAACAAGGCAGGAACAACGCCAGCGATTTCGGATGGGAGGAAGCGAAATGTAAATGGCGCGATATAATACCAGCAAACTCGACCCAATATAATAAACTGGGGCCAAAGCCTCGGTGTAGCAGGTCAGTTGTCATGGGACTGACTACACAAACACGACCTCACGAAGCTACACGGAAAGATTCAACCACGCGATCACTATGCTACACAACCAATGTATAAAAAGTGTTGAGCAATCATGGCTATTTTTTTTCTTTCTCCCCCACAGCAACACATCAATCGCGGTGCAGTGGCACACATCTTCAACCATGTTAGGTGTGTGTTTATATATATATGCGTGCGTGTGTGTGTGTGTGTGTGTGTGTGTGTGTGTGTGTGTGTGTGTGTGTGTGTGTGTGTGTGTGTGTGTGTGTGTGTGTGTGTGTGTGTGTGTGTGTTATATATATTATATATAAAGCTGCCACTTCCTGTTTATTGTGGTTCATAACCTCGCACCTTGCTCTATGCCTTGTACAGCCAGTGCAAGCAAGACACTGGGAATAAAGGGAATGGTGGCGGAACAAACTAGAGGTGTCTGTGTGTGGAATTTCTAGCGACAGCGGCCAACGAGATATCAGACAACTGCGAGAAGGTGGCCACAATAAACTGCAGCAGTGGATGCCCATGCCCACCAGTCCTGTGTAGTGCAATAAGGAAACCCTCAGCCTTTCGTCCAAAGTTTCCAAGCACACGCGAGGCGGTCAACTGGGCACATTCAAACAAGAACACAGGTGGTGTTCGTGCAACACAGTGCTAACATGACTGGCATGCGAAGACGGTTCACCGTCCTTCTGAAACCAGTGGCCGTACCAAATATGTGCGATGCAACCAGCCTGAGAGATTGCAGCACCATTGCGTTAGCCTCTGTTCGGGCTCCTGCAAATTCAAGATGAACCGGGAGCGCAGTCTAGTGTGGTAGGAGGAGGACGAGCCAAACTCACGTGCTTTCTTTTCAGACGGGACACTGAGTGGTTAATGACAGCCCAGTATCGAACTGAGGTGGCCAAGAGGTACAATGAAGAAGTGCAACTTCACTGCACCAAACAATACTATGTGAATACATTATAGCGCACACCTGTTCATGTGTCCAAGCCTCAAACTTGTCCTGAGTTGCAGAGCTGAGGAAGATAATGAGTGCACCATGTCCGAAAGCTGAGAGGAGCTCTAAACGAAGCAAGGTTACCGCAAGTCACTGAGCAAGCATCGCAGTGGAAGTAGCAGCAGAAGTGCTTTCTACATCAAGCTGCCAGGGTGGAAGTAGAGCATAGAATGAACCATTTTTGGCGTCCAAAGTCTGTGGATCTATCTGAAAGCCACATTGTGCTGCACTGAGCATTAAGTGTTTCCCACAAATCGACAAGTGCAATCTTGCAGAGGCAGTTCCTGCACACATCGGTTTGCTACAAGGTCACAGTGATGAATGCAAGTTGGGACATGCTGCGGTTTTTAAGTTTGAAAGTAGAGGCCCTGCTCAGTCCACATGCCTTAAGGTGAACTCCACTGGCCAATCTATAGCTCTTTTTTCTTTTCCTCTACAGAAGAACGCCATTCCACCAGTTGATTCAGAACAGATTCATATTTTTCCATGGTTGTTAGGCATCTTCTCACTATGCAGCGGATTCCTTTCTCTTGCTCCACTGCTGGCTTACGGATTTATCCAGAAGTGCTACAGCATGTAGTGACACTTGTGCATATTGCATGCAACAAACTCTGTGCTGTTTTAGCGCAGAGTACTGCTATGCTTTTCTGTGATAGGTTTGGTTCCGTGAAGCTTGAGCATAGTGCAAACGCTTTCTCAAACATTCAGGTAGCATCCTCGAAACAGCAAATGGAATTTACCATTAGCTTTTTTTTTTCTTGTTTTCCCCCTTCCAGGACAGATGTCTGCATGCTTGCACAAGGATCAACTAAGAAGGGAGCGGCAGAAACAATAAATTCCCACCCGTAACAAACACTCTGCAAACAAAACAGGCCAGTGTCAGCCGTATGGCATTAGCGGTGCATGCGATAGCACACGCGTTAACCTGAACAATGGCGGATGGACAGCAAGATTTATGTCTCTGCTTTGCACGACGCACATCACTGGCATAGAGCAGTTCGACAAGAGGTGCAGCAATGTAGGCCAATTGTGCAAGAGATTGTTCCTCCACTCACACTCAAATGATGCCAGTATGCAGCACCCTTCATCTCCTTCTTCTCTTGACTACTGCCTCTCAATGACACGAGTGTATATATGCATTTAAAAATGTATTTATAAATCCTATAAAAAAGCAGAAAGGAAAGAATCTTTCCCCCCCCCCTCCAGTTCCCCATTCTTGTGTCGTGACTGCTGTGGCACTGGCAACTGCTGTTGCTGTCAGTGTTAGGCAGGAACCTGCTGAGCATGTTCACAAGCAGAACCTTGCCACCTATGGCTGTGCACTGTTCTTTGTTCCCCCTTCCCTTTTCCCTCTTTTTTTGTAACCTTTTTCTCTTCTTTTCTGCTTCTATGTATAATATGTACAAAGAATGTGTGCCAAACAGGTAGACTGAGAGATGTCACATCCACCATCGTGGAACACACGCATGTGGCAACGGCGGCAAGTGTTTTTGTTCCAGCAGCGTGTAGACAATGGCGGTCGACGCTGGAGCTTTTCTCAAGAGAGTTTCAGCTGCAGAAGGTTTCGGCAGGAGGTGTTTCGACCACGAATACTCAAACGTGACCGAGCGATCGAGCCGTGGCTGCCGTCGTGCCATCCTTTCCTTCGCCCCACCCCCATTACCCCGCCCTCCCCTGCCCCAGGTTCTGTGCTTTGAAGTCAATCTACCGGCGGCCGAGTTTTTGAAGAGGAGAAGGCAAGCCAAAAACCCCGGGCTGAGTCGGCCGGTCTCCAAGGCGTGCAGCAGATGTCGTGCAGCATCAGCAGAGACCTGCTGCTTTGGGTTTTCTTTGTCCGCATGAGCACTCTCTGCACACATACACACACATGCACACACACACACAGGCACGTGAGAACGTCTCTTGAGAGCAGAGAAGTTAATGTGCTTCCAGGAAAAACTTTTTCCAATGACATCGAGCCAGCCACACCCTTGCCTCGTATCCGTGGTTGGGATTCTGTGCAAGCAAGGCTGTTTGTATACGCTTGTATGCACTTCTGTGTATACTTATCTCGACACTGCACAACACGTAACAGCACAATGCGTCGTCTGTTGCAGACATTTGCCCGTGTGTACAGCAGAAACCCTGGCAACTCCTTTTAGGTGGGTTCGTTGAACTGCTGCAGCTTCAGCCAAAGCCTGAAAGCAGGGTGCTTCATCTGTGTGGAAGTGCCTTGTGCGAAGACGAATTTGTAAAGAGAGATAAGAGTTCGCATATGTTACCTATGGTGTAAGAGAACATGTAAAAAAGAAGATGTAACAGAAAAATGGAGGCTGTAAGAGCCATTGTTCTACGCCACCACACCTGAGTGAAAGTAGTGAGCAAGACATTTTGATGCAGTGCTGCGCTGGAATTCTTGGCCACTCTAAAACGCACCTGTGGTCTGTGTCAGCAGTGTCCACTGTCCCCTTCTTTGCATTGCCTCACCCATACTCCACTGCTTTGGGTCACGAAAAGAAGAAATCCGCCTTTCATATTAGTATTGCGTAGGCTCGTACAAAATTAATGCGACACACTAAACTGCACACTGTATACTGTGACTGCATTAGCAATGAAATGCACATCATTCGCACAAACTCCGGGAAGCAAAGTCTCAGCATTTGAAAAAGGAACATCTGTGGCACAGGCGGAGAAAGAAAAGAAAGCACACTTGTCACCAATGCAGCCACCTAGAAAGTAGACAACGTACGTCAGCCACACGTAGTGGAACAGAGTAGATTCCAGTCTAAAGCTTTTCAGTCAAGCATGAGCATCGCACACGTGCGACACAGCACATCACTCACAGTTTGAAGCCAGCCTGCAACCACAAACTGCACATAAGACAGTTGCAGCAGGGGTACGGGGGGGTTGCTGGTGGGTAGCATCTCGCCACGCAAGGTCCGGCTGCAGCCGGCACTGATGTCGAGACAGGTCTACGGCACCATGTCACCTAGATACACCTCCTCTTCAGACCTGGAGCTTTTTCACGTTGTCTGTGCCCGACTACCAAAACGTGGACAGCGATAAACCTTCGCGTGTTTCGCGGTTGGAGCTCTCTTCGCTTAACTCTCTGCCCGTGGCCAACGTTGGGCGCATTGCGGGGTGCCGAAATAACTACTTTCGTAAGTCTCGGCTCACGTGTACTTGGCAACGGCGTCACTCCTCGCTTCCTCTGGCAGCACGTGGAACAGGACCGAGATCAGAAGGCGGCGGATAGCAGATAGCTCCCCTTTGATCTCCTGCAGTTCGCGGCTCTGGCTTCGGCCCAGTGCAGCCAGGCAGCCTTCGAGGCCTGCTAGGCGTGAGGCCACTGAGCCGAGTGTGCTAGTTGTTGCCGCAGCGGGCGCCGCATGTTCGGCAGCACGCGGCAGCGTGTGCGAGCCGCCTCCCGGTGCCGCCATGGGAGTGCGAGGGGTGCCGCCGATGTCCTGGCGCACCCCGTCGCCAGTGCCGGAGGACTTCTTAAAGAACTCCTCGTGGAAGCCCCCGCCGAGGCGGCCACCAACGTCCCCGTCGAGCTCCTCGAAGTTCCGGCCCACGAGCAACTCGGAAGAGGAAAGGCCGCCGCCCGACAGGAGGCTTGACAGATCGAGGAGGTCATTGGCCGGCGGGGGATCTGCACTTCTTCCGGCCTCATGAAAGTGCAGCAAGCTTGTCAGGTCCTCAACCAGTGGAGTTGGATCCTGTGGGGACAATGCACGAGGTGTGCTTGTGGTTAACAGGGTCTAATGGGATTGCCTGTGGCCAAGATAGTTCAATGAAAGCTGTAGGTATAAGCATTTTGCTGGCATGAGATAACATGGTCAATTGGATTTCTTTGTACGTAGCAGCCCTTAACACCAGTATGGTGTATGCAGCGCACCGCTGTAGAGAATCACAGGGGAGGGCCAATGCTGAGGACATATTGCACACAGCAAAGTGTGGCTTTACCCTTTAAACAGGCAGGCCATGCACTAGACAGAGACTTTAAATCCCTGGCATCCTAAAGTCATTTTCTATGTAAAGCAGTTGAAAACCCAATTACAACAGCAGCATTACAGCATATATGACAAGGAATTTAATATGAACCTGCACTGCCAACAACAATGACTGTGATGTAGTGATGACAATGACAATGTGACAATGACCATGACTTTGATGACAACAAAGGCACAATGATGATGCTTCAATGGCTGGCATTCCAAAAGAGTGAAAAACTGTCCTTGTAAAAGGAACACTGAGTGGAACTGCTGTGCTGAAAGCCGTGCAGCTAACAGCGCTTTACTTGGTCAAACTTGTCTAAGTCCATGTCATAATTAGCAGATGACTATGACTATGGCGATTACTCCACAACCTCGAAATTTTGCTAATTTCATCTTCGGTTCATTGACTCTCTCTATGTCAAGCCAAGACTCTGTGCTACGCATTTGTGCTAGACATTTACTGCACTGATGAATTGTGAGACTCCTGTGAGCTTTGGGTTGAGATGTGAATCTCTGCCAAAAGTACTGGCCACATTAAACCATTTGAAGTGCATACCACATCTTGCATAAGAGCCTTACAGATTGTGTAATACCGTTTTGACAAAAATTACCCATCTCAAGTAATATATGTGAAAAATAACAGTGCTCGACAATGAGTGACTGCCTCAATGTTTGGTCATCATTTGGCGACAAGCTCTCAAATGAATGGTTATTTAGGGAAAATGTACACCACAGTTGCTTTTAAAACCTTCAGTCACCCGTGTGATCCACAAAACTCTCACTGAGAAAGTGTGACTCCCCAGTCAATGATGCCAATGGGACAGCAATTAACTTTTGTCTACTTTGGTATCGTTATGTCTTGGACACTTTGCAGGGAGAGAGTTTGTTGGGCTTCCCTTACAAACTCTCTTTGTTGCTTCTGAAATGGTGATGCAACTGGTTCTTCTCACTGAACAGAAAAAATTTTCTTGATGATCATGATGTGAAGTCATCATCATCACAAGCTGAGCCATATGTCTGTCCTAAACATTCTGCGAATAGGAACTTTTAGCATGTCACTGCTACTCTACGTTATCACTACCACAATGAGGCCCGCTAGCTTCTCACATGCTAGTCAATTCATGCAATGCGCACACGTGGTGTGGCTTATTTACTTCATTGCACACACTTAGCAGGTAACACTGCAGATGCCAGACAAATAGTGTGGTCACAGGAGTCTCCCTCCGTGCATTTTGCATGCAGTTTTTCTTATGGATGCGTTACGGACACTTTCTATAAAATAACTATTTCATATATTACAAATACAACTTCTGGACATCAGGTTAAGTCAAGTCGCATATTTCTACATCTTTGTTTTTTCAACATCTAACATGCAATGTTTTACATACTACGCAAGTACAAGCGGTAGCTGTTGGTTGTAGGAACACGCTAATCTGCTCATTCAATGGTAAGTACATTCATATCTGCCATGCCTTCAGTGTAATATTTAAATCATATTTTGCAACTTAAACGTAATGTTACATCAAAATACATGATGCTACCTACATATTTCTTTCCTGTCTGATGCAGTATTTCTTAGTTGCAAATGTGAAAGATGAGAGAAGCTTCTCTATGTAGGCCTTTGTAGGCCTCTCTAGGCCTTTGTAGCATTGCCTGTTATGCATGAAATGGAAAAATAGTAGACACAAAGCTGGCAGATGGGGAGGATGGTAACTGTTGACTAAAATTATATTACCATCATTCTCAACTTATGTCTCCTCCTAATCATCATCATCATCAGCCTGGCTACACCCACTGCAGAGCAAAGGCCTCTACCATACTTCTCCAACTACCTTGGTCATGTGCTAATTGTGGCCATGTTGTCCCTGCAAACTTCTTAATCTCATCTGCCCACCTAACTTTCTGCTGCCCCCTGCTAAGCTTCCTTTCTCTTCTCTTGGAATCCAATCCGCAGCCCTTAATGACCATTGGTTATCTTTCCTCCTCATTACATGCCCTGCCCATGCCCATTCCTTTTTTTTTTTATTTCAACTAAGATGTCACTAACTCGCATTTGTTCCCTCCACCAATCTGCTCTCTTCTTATCCCCCTTTAACATTACACCCATCATTCTTCTTTCCATAGCTCGTTGTGTTGTCCTCAATTTAAGTAGAACCCTTTTCGTAAGCCTCCAGGTATTTGGCCCAGAGGTGACTACTGGTAAGACACAGCTGTTATACACTTTTTTCTTGAGGGATAATGGCAACCTGCTGTTCATGATCTGAGAATGCCTGCCAAACGCACCCCAGCCCATTCTTATTATTCTGTTTATTTCAGACTCATGATCTGGATCCGCAGTCACTACCTGTCCTAAGTAGATGTGTTCCCTTACCACTTCCAGTGCCTCGCTACTTATCGTAAACTGCTGTTCTCCTCCAAGACTGTTAAACATTACTTTAGTTTTCTGCAGATTATTTTTAGACCCACCCTTCTGCTTTGCCTCTCCAGGTCAGTGAGCATGCATTGCAATTGGTCCCCTGAGTTACTAAGCAAGGCAATATCATCAGCGAATCGCAAGTTACTAAGGTATTCTCATTAACTCTTATCCCCAACTCATCCCAATCCAGGTCTCTGAATATCTCCTGTAAACATGCTGTGAATAGCATTGGAGAGATCGTATCTCCCTGCCTGACGCCTTTCTTTATTTGGATTTCGTTGCTTTCTTTATGGAGGACTACAGTGGCTGTGAAGCCGCTATAGATATCTTTCAGTATTTTTACATACGGCTCGTCTACACCCTGATTCAGTAATGCTTGCATGACTGCTGAGGTTTCGACTGAACCAAATGCTTTCTCATAATCAATGAAAGCTATATATAAGGGTTGGTTATATTCCGCAAATTTCTCTATCACCTGACTGATAGTGTGAATATGGTCTATTGTTGAGTAGCCCTTATGAAACACTGCCTGGTTCTTTGGTTGACAGAAGTCTACCGTGTTCCTGATTCTACTTGAGATTACCTTAGTAAATACTTTGGAGGCAACGGACGGTAAGTATATTTTATGTCTACTATAAGCAAAAGGCCTATCCCAGTGATCTTCAGCTGACTCCATACCGTGCCTGAAGATTTCTTTGTCTCATTGTGCTGCCTAACGCTCTGCTGCCCTTGACACCCATCAAGCTACTAAAATAGACCACTGGTTAACTCTTCTATGCATTCATCTATGCATTAGACAACCTCCCCAGCCCTACTTCCACTTAATCTCAGACAGAATAACAGCTAGGATGTTCGCCTCTTCAACACATAGGACCATCCTGTTTCATAACATTATGCACATCATTTTCTTTCCGATCACTTGTGCAGTCCCCAACCTTTCAACTTTCTATTATCTCCCATGTTTTGGCCCCACAGATTCTACTGGCAGAATGCGCTGATTGCATGCATTTATTTTCAAGGGTATCATAAGCTGCCGCTCATTAATTGAGAGTGCCCGTCATATGTGTTCCAGCTCATTTTTATATTTCTGAAGATTTCCTACTCATGATTTGCATTTCCTGTGAATGGCTGGCCTAGATAAATGTAATCTTCCATGGCTCCAAGGGGCTCGCTACCAGCTGAACTCACTGATGACTAAAACTCTCAAAAAGCTCTAAAGCAAGTGGCTGCACGGCTGCAGGGTCTCGAGAAGCTTCAAGACAATCATTCAAGACCGGGCTGGCACGGCTGATTGTGCACCAAATCTCTTTCCTGACAAGGTGAAAGCATCAGTTGGTTGGTTATTAATATTCAGGCAGGAGTAGCACTAAGGACAACAAAAAAATGTGCAGTGTGTTGTGCTTTCAGTTTGTCCTAGTCCTTTGCACTGTTCCCACCTCATTTTCTCATCGTTGTGTAAATAGAGAGGTTTATAACACTGCTACTATTCTACCGATATTGCGTCAGTCATCAGCAAGGCTTTAGTGTGTGGCAATCAAGTTACAGTGTATGCACCTGGCGTGGCTTAACTACTCTGCCCAAAGCTGGTAGCTTATAGAAGCAGCAGTACTAGTATGCTAAAAATCAAACGAAGACTTTGAAAACAAGCATCTTGATGACTTCTGGGTCATTGGAAAACCAGACACCATCATTGCAGACTCGACGGGTACTGTCACACTCTAGCCATGGGGAGCGCGCACCGAACGTCTTGCCTGGGCCCGGTGGGCAAGGTGGCTCTCGCTGGTTGCCGACGATGACGGCCGTGGTGGGGGTGCAGCCGATGCCTGTAGGTGGCTCTTGAGGTCGCCCAGCAGGCCCCGGGGCCAGGTCATGGTAGCGGCGGGGTCGCACCGGTTCAGCTCACCTGCACCGGCTAGCAGGTGGCTCGAGCTGGCCGTTGACGCTGGACCCTGCGGGGTCCTGCTGTACCTGCGCCAATCAAGTCACCAGAAGCGTGAAGGCCGGGGTGGTTTTGCATCTCGAGTGGAACAGTGCAGAGGCCGGATGAAAAGAAGAAAAGAAACAAACAGCATCACAACTATGCCAACAGGTGATTCTTGAATGAGGACATATATACATGCTACATGAAAGGAAGGACAAAAATAAAACTTAAAATAATGAAAAACGCCACTCATGAACAGCACTCGAACTGAGGTAACTAACATGTGCATTCCTTTCTATATAGTATAGTGCTATTGACAGCATGCTTACACTACCCAAGCCTGCATTTCGGATTACGAAAGCTTCATGGTCTTCTTGTGTGTGCTTGTCATGGTAGTAGTTTTTGATTGCCCTATGTCAAGGGGCGGGTTGAATGGACTACAGGGTCCCCTGTGTTATCTGTTCCTTCCTCTGATGCTATTTTGGCACTGTTCTGCTCTTGAGAAAGTCATAAGGCTTTTGCAACAAACTCACTGGTACAAAATTTCATGCTGGGACTATTAGAATGTCACTCAAATGACACGCATTCTGCTAATGCTGTGCATGGATACAACTCTGCTGCTTGGTAAATCTAGTTTACGTCAGCTTGGCATGTTATTTTTCTTCCTGTAGCTTGGTGATTTGGACTAATGCCTTGTTTTTTTTTTTAACAGAATAGCACAGGTGTCCTGATTACATAGGCTACCATGTGCCAATATCTTTTCTTGGTGTGGTTGCACTGCCATCTATGATGAGCAGCAGCATGTAAGTGAACAACCAGAACTCATGAGCCAAACTACCTGTCTTACATATTTGCATTGCTTTTTGTTCACAGAAGGTAACATAAGAATTAGTGACATTTTATTAATTTAATGACAGACTGCTTTAGTTAAAAAGGCATTTAAGCAGCTGTAGTTGGACTTTGCACTAAGAACAAACCGTACCAGGTACAATGCATGTATAAAACGTGCAATAGTATGTTGTTGACTAATTTCACTGCCGGATAGATTAACTTGGTGAAAAACTTCATATTGCATATTGGCCAGACACATTACAGCATGAGATGCATAAATTCGAAAGGCATTTCAAAAGAAGTCTAACAAAAGGGTGGAATAGTTAATAATGTGGTAAATTTCACCTAAGGAGGTTCGAATGTTTTTTTTATTGAGAGATGTTCTGTACTTATAAATATTCACGGATGTTTTAAAAGGTGACTAAATCTGGCACATCATTTTTAATGGCCCTGTTGACTGCTTCATTTTGTGATAAAGTGGTACCACACTTAAAGTGATAAAGTGATATAGCACTTCATGGTAAAGTAATAGAAACTAGGTGGTGTGATGAAATTAAGAAATTTTCAGGCATAAGATGCTGTCAGCCGACACAAACAGCTTGGAGGCCACTGGGAGAAGCCTTTGTCCTGCAGTGGACACAAATAGGCTGATGATGACAGTACATTAGCAGCATTTTGTGTTCACTAAAGAATGGAATGCATTCTAATCTATGTGCCTATTCAAAACACTCATTGGAAACCTGAAACAGGACATTCAGGAGCGCAGTGCATCACATATACCTTTTGTGTCAAGAGCTCCGAAAGAACAGCAATGACTATGAAGAACCAGGCAGGCTTTACTGCATGCCAGATGTCAGTCAAAACAAAGACAGCTTGCAAACGTACAACGATGACACGGTACAGCCACTAAACAAAGGCCATGAAGAAATGTAAAATCATATGAAAATAAAAGCCTGCAAACATATTCAAATGAGCCACCATCATGCACAGTTGTCTCATAACAAAAAAGCAAAGTGCAAACAGGAAAGGTGCAACCCACACAACTGGCAAGTAAGAATGCACTGAAGAGCCACTTTCTCATCGAGTATCACAGTAAAAAAAAAAAAGCTAAGAAAGCCAAGGAGTGCAAGGATCGATTGCTGCACACACAACCACGGTGCAGGGATTATTAGTAAACGCTTTGAGCAACTACCTTTCGGCCGCCAGATTGTCCCGTCTGTATGAATCCCTCCGTCTGCAACAAAACAGGGCAGTGGTGCGGGTATCTTGTTGGTATATAAAAATGCATGCCCGATCATCCCTTTGAGAAAAGTCATACGGGCCTCAACTCTTCGTGAATGATAAACCTTTGTAGAAAAGTTTCAAGCTGGCTTTCCTGTGACACACAACTGCCAACATGGCAAACACTTGTTGAAATGATTATTATTGTGGAGCTTGTGCATTTTCTTTCCTTTTACTGCACTAAGTAGTTATAGGCCAAGAAATGGATCATCTCTACGATAGGAGTGTGTGAATGGTAATTACTGAAACTGAATCAAATACAAATCGGATAGTGCTAGAATTGAATCAAGTCAAATTGGATATTGAATACCTTTTTAATAGCTTTCTGCTAATTAATGGCCATGTTCCACATTCATAAAAGCAATCTTCACATCCTAGTACTACATCCATAACACTACCAAGTTTTCTTCACTACATTGCACATTATGAAGCATTATTTATTAAAAGCCCAAAGTGAGCATTAGGAACAAATAAGCAGTTCAGTCACATATACAGGGCTCCTTGGAAAGTGTCAATGATCATGGTTTAGGTGGCAAAATCTGGCTTCCCAAGCGATATAGCCTTCTCCATTGTGTAACTTTGCACATTTTATGCTTACGGCTGTTGGGGATAAAATTTATCGTACTTTTGTAACAATGCTAATGCAAAAGCATTACATGTCCCAGGAGGCAGAAAAGCCGGCCGGCATTGTTGTTCACAATGAGTGGTGCCAAAAATACATCATCAGTGTCTCGTATGATGTATGCAGTAATACAGAGTAAGTTAGAGTAAGTTAGAGTAACGTGACTTAAGGTGGAGCAAAGTGAATTAAGGAGATGTAAAGTGAATGAAGGTGAATTAAGGTGGTTTAAGTCCAGAGAAACCACGGGGAATGTGGGAGAAGAAAATTCAAGATGATGAGCAAAACAAGGACATGGTTAAAGTGGGAGCCATTTCGACAAGTGTAATTGTCTTCAAATGGTGCCTTGAAACAGACAAGTCCACTTGTTGAAACGTTGGCTCCCACTTTTACCTTGCTGTCGTTTGGCTCAAGGTGGTTTAAGGTGAAGTAAAGTGAATGAAGATGCATTAAAGAGGATTAAGGTGGATTAATGAGGATTAAGGTTGGTAAAAATTAGAGAAAGGTGGATTAAGATGGATTAAGTGGTACAAATTAGAGCAAGGTCAATTAAAATGGATTAAGGTTTATATAAATTAGAGCACGGTGAGTCAAGGTGCACTAAGGTTGGTACAAATTAGGGCAAGGCGGATTAAGGTGGATCAAGGTAGAGTTGTGAAAGACATGTGATATTGTATGACGTCACGTATCATGGTCATGGCTCCAAATATCATGGCTGTGATATTTGGAACTTGGAGAAGTCATGCTGCTTTTGCATTCAATCCAGCAACATTGATGCCTTCAGGCAGCATGTTTGAGTTTATTGACCGGTTGCCTTCACCCCAAAAAATCATTCTTGTGGCGCCTTTGGCAGAAAGGATGTTCCACATCCACCGCCTAGGTTTGTGAGTGGTGACGCTGGCTAACACTCCCAGAGTTCTACTAGGAAACATAAATACCCAAGAAAGCGGATGGGGAAACGGTGCTGCGGTAGCTCAATTGGTAGAGCATCACACGCATAATGCGAAGGTTGTGGGATCGTTCCCCACACGCGGCAAGTTGTTTTTTCATCCACTTTCATTTCCATTAATTTATCATTTCTTTATTTAATTTATTAAGCAGAAGTAATTTCCCCTATGTTGTCTTGGTGCCAGTGCTTGTTGGCCTCTTATGATATGACTAATAAAACATATTAACGCATCTGATGGATCCAAAGGGCTTTTGCAGACACAAAAAGAAGCGAAACAAACATCAGAGAAACATATTTAGTTTTGGCGAGAATGATGCACTGGAAACTTCACAATCACTGGCCAGTGAGTCACGGGTATCAGTGTCAGGTGTTGTACAGTGGTTGGACAGTGGAGACAGTGAAGATGGAAGCATTTACAGACCATCACAGAGCTCAGCAAGCACGTTGAATGAGGAGTTGGACTTGACTGAGTTTTCTGAGGTGGACAATTCAGGAGACGATTCTCTCGCCTTACCTGGTTTGTTGGCAGACAAGTGGGCACCAGCAATGACTACTTCCCCAAATGTGACGTCATACTCTAGGCCTCCAAAAATAATTCAGGTGCAATCTAGCAACAGTGCCCTGCCTTTATATTCAATGATTATCACAGACTGGCAAATTATGGTTGATGAAAGAAACAGGTTTGCACAACAAATGTTGGAATCAACTACTTCGAAATGTAACTTGCGGTTGAAGAAATGGCTGGACACCGATGTGGAAGAAACGAAAACATTTGTTGGAATCCTGGTTTGTATTGGCCTTGTCCGACTTACTACTATAAGTGACTAATGGGCAAAAAGTTACTTGTATGGAGTACAAATGATTCTTCAGAATATGACCCGAGACCACTTTCTGCAGCTTTTCAGGTTCTCGCATTTTGCGGACAATGAGCTGCCAACAGAGATGCGGCATTGTGCCTTCAAGATACAACTTTTTGTAGACAAACTGAACAACAAGTTTGCTGCTGTGCTCAAGCTGCTCGCAGCTTGAGCACAGCAGTTGCAGTTGATGAAACCATGGTGTCATAGTGTGGCCAACTTTTGTTCAGACAATACATTCTCGGAAAAGCTCACAAGTATTGAGTCAAACTCTCCAAGGCATATACTAAAGAATATTGAAAGTTGATGTATATGCTGGAAAGTCTGATCGACAACTTGGCGTTAGACAAGCCAAAGGTGTGGCAATGAAACTCATGGAGAAACGAGAGAGCCAGATGCATGCTAAACGTGGGCACGCTAAACGTGGACAACTTCTGCACCAGTGTGTCACTCGCTATTTGCCTGCTAAAGGCAGGCACATGTATTTGTGGTACAATTCGGCTAAACAGGAAAGGACTGGGAAAAGGTGTGACCGAAGGAAAGGGTATTAAAGGTAGTGTGATCAGACTTCAGTCCAAAGAGAGAGTGAAAGTGCTGAAGTGGGTAGACAAGAGGCTAGTTCAAGTCAATTCAATTGCTTTATTCCAAGCTGTTTCATAGAACACCACGAAGAAAACAAGAGATGGCACAGCAGTCACGAAGCCTCAGGCTTCGTGACTGTTCGGCCTCGATTGCAACGCAGCAAAGAAAGGTGGACATTATAGCGACCAAATGGCGTCATATTACAGCTGTCTTCAAAAAAAACTCAAGTGGTATCGAAAGGTGGCCATAGAGTCGCATGCCGGAAGTGCTATCATCAATGTGTGAAACATCCATTGTATGGTTGAAGGAAATGCTACGCCAGTTAGAAAATTTCTAGGGGAACTGGCTTGTTCACTAACTACACAGCGCTCATCCAGACAGCAGCAAGAAAACACGTGGAAAAAAGTGGACCTACATGCTTGAAAAGACTGGCGGGTCAGCATACAAGACTCGACGGAACTGCACTGGCTGCTATATGCTTCCATTAGAACCAGTAGTAGCCTGATTGTAGCAAAGGTGAAGGTGAGCAAAGTGGCCACCTTTTGTCGAGAATGCCCGGGCAAACCGTTCGTGTGTTTTCCATGCTTCAATTCTGCACACAAGTGAAACCTGTGAAGTGAGCAAACTTCAATGATTACCCAAGCAGGATTTTAAAATGAACTTCCAGACATCATCTAAAGCTGTTGAGTGTTACTCACTTTTAATTTCGTCTAAACACATTTAACAATTAAAGCTTTTCATAAAAGAAAAGCTGACTTTGTTTGGTTTCCAGAACTTTGTGGTTCAACACAAGACGACGCAGTAAAGGCCAAAAAATAGCTTAACATCTTTCAAATGAAGGCACCTAATGCCAAAGGTGGCCGCACTATCTTTTTGGAGCCCAAGAAAGATGCAGAGCAGTGTGATTTACTGGTGGGTCACGACGCATGTAAATCGGGACCTAAAAATGTTCTGCCACCGTGAAAGTGTTACAAGAATGTTCTGTCGCCGTGAAAGTGTTACATGAAAGTAGCATTACAAAACTCCTTTCTTTCAGGATTAAAATTAAACCTGAAAAGTGGTGTTAAATGAACAACATGTGCTAATCTTGCGGTTTTTGAGTACTTTCCTGCAAGGCTGGCAGGTAAGCACTAGCCGATTCCATGGCCTCGTAAGATTTACAGCGACGCACTGTGGGCTGTCTCAGTACTCGTGCCCTGAACCTCATGCATGTTTTAAGCATGCACACACAGACTCAGCCTGTTCAAGCCGAAGTCATAGTTTTTCTTGTTTGTTTGAGGTATGCATCTTTCAGAGGAGTTGTTCCTCACTCGTGCAACTGAAACAATGGAGAAGTACAAATTTCACCCTGTCGCCGAGAACCCGAACTGCCACATGGCGGATCAATTTGCCTGCTTGCGGAGGTAGAAAGTGCCAAGTTACTCAGCGGTGCACAGCAGTGTTCAAGAGAAGACCAGTTGTATGCATTGCTTTTGTAAACATTCGTTCAGTTGCATTATTTATTTATTTAGTATTCATTTATGATCGGGATTGCTAGGTCATGCAAAGTGGAACACTGCAGTGGAGGGGCTTAACGCAGTCCTTCACTCAGGGCTGCGGAATGTGATTTTTGTATTCTTTCACATTCTGGCACAAGCACCGGTCAACATTAATTAAACATTTCAATCAGTGCTGGTCTGTGAATCAAAGTAGCGCACAATGAACAAAGTGATAAACAAAAGCAAGCAACTAGAGAACAGCTAAGAAGGCGGAGTGGCAGATTAAAAAAAAAAGGATTGAAAGCAACAGAGTGAGGACCCGCATTACCCTCATGCAGTCACGGTGGCAAAAGACAGTGTACCCTGTTTACTCACGCAGTCACAATGTCTGTCGCAACCATCACTGGATGAAGGTGGAAAAGAAAACAAAACCAGGTGAAGCACCATACGTGTCACTGGGCGTACATTGCAACTCATCAATGCAGAGCCTTAAAATGCATAGCAGGAACAATTTAGAGGGCCACAAGGATTAAATCGGGACTGACTGCTACGGCACCACAGTCAAACCCGCTTATAACGATACTGGTATTAACAATATACAGGGTATAACAATGAGCAACTGATGCACCATCAACTTTTGCATATGTTCTAGGGTAATATAAACTGCTTACTACAATGCTCCCATGCCGCGTTATTGGTTATAAGTAATTAAATCTGGCTACAGGATGCATTCTCTGAAAGAAAAAAGGAAATCCAAATCCTCAAAAATGAAAAATGGTAGGCGAACTTAATCTCTGACTTAGGTGTCTCTTAGTGGCACTTGCACCTCGGCGTTGGTGTTCCTTAGGTTAAGCGAGCGGACATCTTTCCCCTGGCATGGTATGCGGGCAAGGAGCGAGGGAGGGCGAGGAGGAAGCGCAGCATGCGCCACCTGGTGGGGCGTAGCCCCATAGCAAGCGGCGCACAAAACACACCTTACGCGCCCTGTCTGGTGCTGACGTCAGAGCATGTTGCCAGCGAGCGGGCGAGCAGGTGAGCGCTGGGAGAGGAAAAGCGAGAGCGAGGGAGTGACGTCACATCCACTCTGGTAGGCGGATGTTCAGTCTGTGCCAGGCAACCATTTTCCATTACTAAGCCGGTTAAATAATCATGCAACCTTCTTGTGTGTGACATCATTAGTGACATCATTAATTCCGCTTTCTACTTCCGGGTTTCCAGGAATTTCGCCAGAGTCGTGGTCATGTGGCTGGTCTCTAAGTGTACAATTCTTTGCTTTGGTCTGTTCGGTAATCAGTGATCTCTAATTAATTCTAATTATTCCAGATGCTTCAGTAACTCAACTTGTAAATAAACTTATGCTCTGACATCATATCTATAATGAAACCTAGGAATTTTGTACCATATTGTTTTTTTCTATTCTTTTCCGATTTATTTTGAATTTCGTCCCCGGTTGTCTCGGGAGGTGAACCGGAAGTGCTGTGCAAGAAACAAGACTGTCACTTGGTGTTTGTGCCAATAAAAAACACGAACCATTTCGTCACACTGGTCTCTGTGCCGCACACACCTTTCGCACATAGCATGCCTTCATCACATTGCTTTGAATTGAAAAAAAAAAAAAAAAAATACGACATGTTTGCTTTGCCACATCCTCCTTTGTGCCATGCCCCTTTCCCTCCCTACCCCTCGCCGATGTCGTAGTGGTGTAAGAGTTATTGGAGAGGGGTGACTAATACCCCTGTCACACAGGAAGATTTAATGTCATTAGAATCGAATGGCATTCATATATAATCCCACTAATCAGGATTTACACAGGAAAATTTACTGTAATTCGAATAGAATGACATTTGCTATCGAATGAGTTAGGGGAACTCATTCGCATTTGATTTCAAACCGAACGCACACTCTTGACCCCAGATAGACAACAGCGACACACAACGCAAGAAAATAATGCGTGCATCAGCAAAGTCAGACGATATTTCTTTAGACTTATAAAAAGCAATAATTATTTTTGCCACAATGCTATTTTCATTCGGGCTGTGCTCAAGCACAATTGCTCTTTGCATCAGGAGTCTGTCGCGGCGGTCGGCCATATTGCATGTGTTGATCGAAGTGCTTTTAGTTGTGAATAATTGCCGTCAAAATGTTTTCGTCCGTTTTAAAACTACTCGCAAAAGTTCTTAAACGCATTTAATAGGCACAAAATTTCTTTGAACTTCACAACTTTCATTCCAGATAGTCATTGCTATCATTTGCGAGTGCCATTATATTTTACTGTGTAGCACCGCAAGGGACCGAATGCCATTCGATGCATTGAATGCCATTCAATTCGAATGACATTAAATCTTCCCGTGTGACAGGGGTATAAGATGTGCCATGCAGGATGCGTGGCACAAAGGTGTAAGGTGTTGGCTTTCTTTTTTATATTCCTGGATTTCACATTCCCTTTCTTTTGGGCACAGACACCAAGTAGCCAGATTTAATTGTTATAGTCAATAATGGACCATACGAACACACAAAAGTTCAGGGACGGGCAGCTGCTCATTGTTAGATTCGAGTATTGTTAAAACCAGTAGTGCTATAAGTGGGTTCAACAGTGCTTCTTTCTATTTAAATGAAATGTTTGAATGTTTGACCTATTGCTTTTTTTCGTGCTACCCGGTTACAATAATTATCTGTTGTAACCACGAGATTTTTTTTTGCACCTGAATATTGTTACAAGTGAGCTCAACTGTAGTACACCCCCTGTTAATTCGTGACAAATCTGGAACAGGGTATATGAATGCGTGAGCTTTGGCACACGTAACTTGTGGTCGGGAATGATTGTCCAATGGCTGACGTTCATGGGCTGCTGCTGCAACCTGCCATCAGCTGGTAGTTCCAGAGATGGCAAAAAGAGACCCTCTCTTTGAAAACAAGGGAGCCAACTGCACATTGTGTTTGTTAGCTCCGAACACACTGTGCTTAACTACAAAACTTGGTTGAGATGTTTGCAGCTTGGTGCAAACAAACCCTAAGGCACGGTGCAGGGGGGCCCTTTGTAAGCGGTGCATGCATAACTGCAGAGTCTGGAGACGGCTGAGAATTAAACCCATGACCCTGTGTTTAGCAGCAGACCACCGCGGCCAATGATTCCCCATGGCATACAACAGAGTTGAATGTCTTTTTAACACACGAAGCATCAATTTCGGACACTCGCGAATTGGCCACAAACTGGCTCGGCACATTCATGCAACTATAATAGAACAAGCAGAAGAATGCTGTCACGTACAGGCGGCCATACCTGGCGATGGGGTCTGAGACGGCGCTGTCAAGCGAAGCAGACGACTTGGCGGCGGCCTGACCCAGCAGGCTCTGAAGCGTGCAGGCCCCCTGGGGCTGGGCTGACAGTGGGATGCTCTGGAGGACAACTTCGTACTCGACAAACTCCGAGCGTGGCAGCGACAGCACCTGGCGCTCTTCCTCGGGCAGCTTGGCCATCATCAGCAACGCCTCCTGGTTGTGGATTGTCACCCCCTTGGGCCGCTCCTCCTTGGGGAGGTTCTGTGCGAGCGCATGCGCAAGCGGGGCTTCACGGGTGAAATTTCCAGCGAGGCATGACACCCCTAGGTTGGTATTCTCAGCCGCTAACCTTTGGACATACGACTACAGTTGGACCTCGACATAACAAACGGCTATGGCAAATTACAGTCGAGCCCTGTTCAGTTGGCTTCAGATTTATTCCATGCAAGAGAACCGGTTCCCCGTGCGCTCTCACGTCAGCCAATCAGATTAAACCCCTTTAGAGAGAAAAAGGACAGTAGTCCGACTGCGCTATTTACAATCTTCAGTTAATTCAGGGATGGAAGTGGCCATGGAAGTTTTGGGGCAACTCTGGGAGCAGCAAATTTCTCACTTTGAAACAAGTTTGGAGCAGGAATTGTCTGTTTTGGAGCGGTTAATATGCGTTTTGGAGCAGCTTAGTAAAGGTAGTGAAATACAGGCATGTGAAGAAAAGTTATTCTTTATTTCTCTTTGCAAAACACTATTAGATTATGGCAGATCAGTTCTGCAGAAGCCCGAGGCAAGCAAAATTCATGACAGGGAAAAATTGCCATTCGCATGACTGTAGCTTGAAGTTACAAAGGAATACAGGTTTCTCAGAAACCACCATTAAATCACATACCGGCTGTGGCAACTAAATGTGGTCAATAAAAAAATAACCGAGGGTTTTCCTAAAATAGCGCCCACTCTATGTTGACAGACTTTTGATGATGCTAGTTAAGTTTCTTTTTTCATTGTGAACAAGCAACTAATATTTAATTTTAATGAACCAACTGTTATTACCTTACTTATTCAATAAGGTGCCAATTAAAAGGTTGTGGAATACATCGATAAATGATAGATAGCAGCATATATAGCGACCTAGTCCTTGTGTGGTCTTTTTTTTCTGACAAAGAAAAAAAAAAAAGAAAATGCCTGCAAATTTGTTTAAATATCGATGTGACAACGCATCTTTGCACCAGTAATATAAGTGGTCTCAGACGTAAACATCTTCGGTGCATTGTGTATATTACGAACGTGCAAACCTGGGTCACGGTCTTGTAATGGTTCGGAAAGTAAACCATTAACTAGATCGCACTCCTTGCGTTTGATAGGGACCGAAGATGCGCACCAAGAACTGCTGACGCGATGAGAAAAAAGCGTAGCTGCTTGTCCCCAGTGCCTCCATTTGACAAGGTCTGCGTAAAGATTGGTGCAATTTTCAGTGCTCAGAAGCATTGTCATGGTCACAGCTGCTTTCATTTATTTTTCATCTGTTTCATGGCTTTCTTTCTTATTAAAAATGTCTTCACAAATCTTAGTTTGTTTTAAATGTGGTTATCGGGCATTTGCCAACATCATCCACAACTTATTCATTGCCATCTCATCGATTAGGTAAATTTATAAATTGATCTAATTAAAGGTATTTATGCACAATGAATGAGAAATATTCACAGTGGTCACCATGAACAACCCCTATCAAGGTACAGTGAGCACCGTTCGCATAGTGCTTGAGGTAATTTTCAATTCTTGGTGACCTTCACTTAAGATAGCAGAACAGTGCAGAATAAATGTCAAGTGATGTACTAGTCATTGCTCATTTGCCAGTATTTCACATCGCTTGCCGAGAAAAAGCTGAAAGGTATTTTGAAAACAATAAAGAGATAAAAGTGTTCCCTGGCTTTCTGGTCTGCGTTATAGACCAATATATTGAATAAGCTTGGCTATTCAGGCTTATTCGTGGTTCCACCACAGGTGCCATAGAGCCAGTGTAAAATGGCAGTTGATATTTTGTGTGTCAAACGATGTTTCATTAACATTTTTGGACTCGAGGTGTGCAAGTTGCGTTGTGAACATCGTTGCCGCGAATGCAATTTAAGAGGTTTGCGGTTTCACCGAATGTGTAATTACGACGACAAAAAAATAATATATGGGGTTTTACGTACCAAAACCACGATCTGATTATGAGGCATGCCGTAGTGGAGGACAATGGATTAATTTTGACCACCTGATGTACTTCAACGTACACCTAAATCTAAGTACACGGCCACATTTTGCTCCCATCGAAACGAGGCCACCATGGCCAGGATTTGATCCCGCAACCTCATGCTTAGCAGCACAGCACCAAAGCCACTAAGCAACCACGGCGGGTCAATCACGACCACAATTTGGCTGCTGAGATTGACAAAATATGAAACTTGTCATCATTAGCTTGCGTTCTGCGGCGGCAAGAGCCGGATGTTGTGTGGTGTGGCCGGGCAGAAAATAGTGTAGTCTGAGAGCAAGTTTGAGTGATGATTGCACTTGTCGTTAGGTATTTGTGACCAAGAAGCTTCGTGAAAGCGAGCAATTCGTTTGTGAGCATGCCACACTAGATCATCCTGGTAACCGGACTTGGGGCATGTGCCAAGTGGATTTGGAATGTCACACATACGGCTTTCGCCCATGAATCGACACAGATGCACCATTAGGGCGCAAAGTCGTGTGCTAAAATGTATAACAAAACTGATGAGCTACACGCTGGGCAGACGGTGCAAGCTTATTCATTTAGCGCACCTTTCCTTTCCGAGTGCCTCATGAAATAAGCACCAGTTCAAATAATCTTTAGCTAGTCAGCTTATATGCAAACATGTAACACTCTCATAAAACAATTGTAGTCCATTGTATAACACAAAACGGTTTTCATTTTCTTGTGGCCTAGTTACAATTATGCCACCAAACATGCCCACACTCCAAAGACACCGAGGCTGAAACGGTTTGCTTAGGCTTGGATTGCAGCGCTGAGTGCTAGCCAATGCATGTCTATGGCTGTGTACTTGTCACTGAACACGCACATCCTGCTAATTTTGGCAATTTCATTTGAAATTAATGTTTTGCTGCAGGCTGGTGCAGCTCGATGGTCTGGCGCAAGATCGCGCAGGTTGGTGCAGCACTTCCATCCCTGTTAATTATAAGTTAACTTTGCTTTAACCTCGCATAATCCTTCTAACCACAGCTAAAATGTGCCATAAGCACACTGACACCTTATTTTGCCAGAACTAATATGTTTAGGTATTCTTATTTCCCACAAACAGCTGAGGACTGGAACAAATTACCGGAATATGTCATACTTACCAATGATTTTCCAATACACTAAATAATTTTTTATACTGTTAATAACTGTGATCGTATACAATAGTCATATGAAAGTGTTTGTACAGCCCTTTTCTCCTTTTATGTTATTTTATGTTTGAAATCACTACATTTGAAGTTTCCTTTTCTTTTGCCCTTCCTGCTTAGACTTTGTATTCTGCAGTATTTTGTAAATAAAACAAATAAATAAAAGATAACAAAGCAGCAACAGTCATGGAATTAAATACCTTTGCTATATCAAATATTCATTATAAGCATATGTTCTGTCATTGTGCTAAAACTGTTGTTTAAACCTTGGCCATCAAGTTAGCATATAAATATTTTTGTAACCACACTACTCCGAGGCATCTTTCTCCTTACACCTCCTAGCAAAACAAAAAAGGTTTGGCTGACATCTCACTGCAGTGCTTTGTTGACTAACACATAAGAGTTCAGCTGTTTATGCTGAAGAAAGCAATGACAACTGCTGACTTTTCTGAGCACTTCGCATTTCTTGGTGAGAGACACACCGATGGTAAACAGTGACACACCATGCCACTGTGTGATCCCCATAATGACGAGCCTGACAGGTTCTAGAAAATTATTGAATGCCTATTCTAAACTATGTAGTATGAGGTACAAAGGGGAGCAGCTGTTGTGAGACCCCTTCGAGCCCCCACGTCCAACTCACAATGTCGTGGAGCTTTTCAAGCTGCTCGTCGACAATGCCGTACACGTACAGGGTGTGGCAGCTGTTGCTCCCGACCACGATGAGGTTCGATGAAGGCTGAAAAGGAAAGCAAGGCGACCTGAAGCTTGTGCATGCAGAAACACAACAAGTGCTGTTTACAAGGGAACACTCCATTGTGATTTTGTGAGAGAAACAGCGTGAGAAAATAGATACAAAGTGCAGAGGGGAAGACAAGGCATGCACTTAATTCATAACCGAAACGTTACCTGCAAACAGCATACATACAACATACTCAAGATAGCCGCACATATAAAACAGCGAAAGTGCACAACTGCATTCTTTTTTTTATAGCTGTACACGTCAATAGCTAGAAGACACAGAAAAGTAAGCATTATTTATTAACGCATGTGCTGCCCTATTTAATATCATAAGTGGTACAAAAAGACTGCTATGCAAATTTTTTTATTAGTTTTTTTCTCATAATAAATAACTAACAGTATTATCAACTCATGAGGGTAGCTTGCTTTAAAAAAGCAGATATACTCCACAAGTCCAAGGCCGGGCAGCACATGTATAAAGGAATTGTAAATGCATGCCTTTACAGATTGTTGGCTCTTGATATGTGTATACAGTAGGACCTCTTTAAACCATACCTGCTTAAACAGTAGTTTCGTTTTAAATGTAGTAAAGTCAAATCCCCGGCTCAGCGGCCATTGAGCATAATATGTTTTGTATCTGCATAAACCGCACCAGCTTATTGCGTACATATCGGTTAACACGTAGTGTTTCCACTCTTTGTCGTGCAATCACAGCAGTGCGTCATCCCCATCGGGCGGCCGGGTAGAACAACAAGCCTCAGAGATCAGAACAACGGCCTCCAAGTGCCCTGTGCATTTGCGCGTGAAGCCATGTCAACATCATTTCGGTACCATGCCGTGCCAGAGAGCGTTGTGGCGTCGTGTAAGCAAGGACTCGCATCATGCAGAAACTTGGAGAAAAAAGACACCGGGTGCTCAGCATAGAAGAAAAATTACACATCGTTCAGCTATCGAACATGACATGGAGAGGTCGGTGCTGGCACGTGACATGGATCTACTGTTGACTACAGTGTGCGGCATTTGGAATGCTAAGAAGTTGCTCGGCAGTGCTGCTGCGACCGCGAAAAGATGTCGGCTACAAGGTTCGACTTTTCACCATCGTTGCCTCTGTTGTTGCCGAAGTGTCGCCTAACGACAGTGATGAGGACAGCACGAAAAGCGACAGCACAGGCGATTCACGCCTGATAGTGGCAGAAGCTGTGCATTACATCAGCCTCTTGAATGCAATCGTCGCGACGAGAACAGCACCTCGCAATGAAAAAGGTGCTCAGTGATTTCTGCAGCCCTACAGCACTCGTTCGCAGAGAATATGCAATGCCAATGAAGAATCTGCCATGCGAGTGTCTGCCAAGAAGAGGGGGCTGGCTGAAAAGCCGGCGCACAGGTTCAGCAAGTTTGAGGCTACTGTCGTCGCTGCTAGGTCGCTGTGTCATGAAACGAAAATAACACTTTTGTCGCGCAAAGTGAATAAATACTGCATGTTTTTTCCCCTTTCATTGCACTATCTCTAAGTTCCGTTTTAGACAGGTAAGTGGGCGATCTTATGCTATTCTGGTTAAGCAGTACTACCGTTTAGTATGTACTTTTTCCGAGCTTCGGCCAACTACGGTTTAACGAGGTTCCACTGTACCTATAAAAGAACAAGGGAGTCTTATTTTTTCACCTTTGAATTTATGTTGTTACCTCATGTGTACATGTGTATGTGAGAATAAAGCATTAGTAGTTGTCAATTCAGTGTATGTCTCGTCTCCCCTAGCGCTCCATCTTCATACCATTTATTTTTTCACAGTTTCTTTCACAATACAAGGACAACATGTTGTCCAGAGTTTTCTGGACAAGCTGCAATGCCTATAACGAACACAAATGACCTCCATAGTGCAATGCGTAATGTACATGTTCTATTCCAATGACCTGCCATGGATTATTATTTAGAGCTATTGCTTCAAATATTTCACCTCACTAAGCCTATCTAATTTGTTTCATTGAAGCTGTTAAATACCATGCTGCACATTTATCCTCCCGCGATTAGAACTGACATTTTAGCACGACTAATAAAAATGATCGCTGTTACTATATGTATAGGCACCCTGCAATGGTCAGGCGGTGCAGCGATCGATTCAGCTGTCAGCGCCACCGTGTCAGTTGCGCGAAACACCGAGGCGGCCGCTGCTACGGAGGCATGCTTTTGCGGCGCTCGTTTGAAACTTGCCGGACGTACTAAATTGTGGTTTTAAGGCAATCGAAAACATCGAGGCCTATCTTGGACTACCGACGCTTGAGAAAGGACGTCAAATTTACAACAGCCATGTATATCACGTCAAATAAGTAAACAGCACGGACATCATCACAGCGAGGTGCTTAAGTTAAATCATGTTCTTTTAAGTGCCAAAATCACGATATGACTAGGAAGCACTCCGTGATGGGGGACTCCGGAATAATTTGGACCACCTGGGGTTCTTTAACCTACACATAAATCAAATTACAAGGGTGTTTTGGTATTTAGACCCCATCGAAATTCGGCCGCCATGGCCGGGATTTAATCCCGCGACCTCGTGCTTAGCAGCCCAACACCGTCTATAGCCACTAAGCAAGCACCGCAGGTCGCGAAGTATTGGTCACAACAAAACCAGCATACTTACGTCGAACTCAAACTGAGTTAACAAATCATGATTTTATGCCACTTATGTGAGCAAATACGGCCGTGGGCGTCTTTGAACTGTCATTTGTCGCTTCAATGGAGCGTACCTTGCGCCTCACAACTGTAGAGGTTTTGGCGAATTGGCAGGCAAGTGCTTTTTTTTCTCCGTTGAACAAAGTGCCTCGAGCATATTCTGGTATTGCCGTTTGGGCTCGAATGTGAGGGGGCATTACCGCTGAAGCGTCATAGAGGGCAATCAGCTGGAGACTAAACAACGTGAAGACTGAACAAATATGCGCTAGCGTGTGCGAGAGAAATGCTAATTTGCAAATACTCGACGTGTGCTGCAGTGTACTCCAACTTTAGTTCTGTTCTAAGCGCGAGAAAATATCGGCGCGAATGAGCTCTTTTCCAGCATTCGCGTCTTGATCTTGACGCAGGAAGAAACACAGCGCGTACAAAGCTCCAGCATGGCGCGCTTACGAAGCTAGATTTGACACGTAACAACCACTACGCGTTTGTTTTGGAGCAAGACGAGCTAAAAAACTATCTAAACTGATTTACAAGAGCGGGGATCAGTTCACGCGTTTTTGTGCAGTTGACGCTTTATTGCATATTTTTACAGATGCCGCTGCTCGTTCTTATTTTATTTTTCTTGTATTTGCATTTACGTCTTAGTCCGTTGAACAGAATTCAGAAGACTGACACGAACCGCGACGATCCACTGCAGCCGCAGGGCTGCTTCCCCCGGTTTTGAAGGGAAGCGGTACTATTTGATACCGATCGACATTCTCTTCGAGGCGGTGACAATCCTTAACGTATCAGTATCTGCACTTGTTCTTAGCACTTGTTCTCTTCCTTAGCAGTATCTGCACTTGTTCTTTTTGTTCAAACTTCTCACGAAAGAGCTGCCAAGAAGCCGCGGTGAATCCATTGGAAAATTGGAAAAGCAGGCTTTCAGGCGGGCCTGAGCGCACCACGGACAATAGTGAAATGACGGTGAGGGCCTACCCGCGGGTGCTCACCGCCGCTGCTAGGTGGCGCGACATGTACAGGCCAAACTTCATTGCAGGGTGCCCATAGTCCCACAGGGATGTCACACTTCCCTTGCCAACACAACACAACAGAACATAGTTCACACTCATCATAAGTTCAGCTACATCACACATCATGTTGCCTACACAATCTTGCCAGTTATCGATGTATCAATAATTGAATACACTCAGTGCTCAGCATTGCCTTTTTCTTTGTGCGTTGGAAACACCACAGATAACACTATTAGTATTCGTAATTAGAAGTGCTTCAGAGTGTCATTAAAAGCAATTTATTCTTCGATAAAGGTAAAACATGCTGTACATGAAACTATTTTAAATTACAAAGACTTCGTTAAGTCACAAAACTTCTTCATTAACAGCACTGAGTGCTGTGTAATACTGTGTTTCGCTACTTTTTCCCTTTTTTATGTGCTTAATTGTACTTACTGAAGTGATTAGATGTCATAAATTTCTAATGATCATATATATGCATACATATTTTTTTGCTTTCTGTAACTCTACTTCGAGCAATGCATTGTATTTCTTGTAGGGGTGTGCGAATATTTGAAATTTTAAATACCAATTGAACAGTCTTTGTTAGTAGACTCGTATTCAATTTGAGAACCCATTATTCAGAAGTGTTGAATATTCGTTTCTGTTCTAAGATATAGGATAACGGCACTTGTGGGAGTCTCACGAGGAGAGAGGTTGACGTAAGTGAGGACCATTCCGAATTATTATGCTCCAGGAGAGCCGATAATAGAAAGCGGTTGTTTCTAATTTACAAGCTTCTCAGTAGACTAGAAATGCTGTTGTGAAAGGCATATTACATGCATGCATATCAAGTAATGTAGATGAGCCTCATTTCTTTAGCAGACGGACTCCACAAAAGCTTGTTATTTCATTGCGTTTATAAATGGGAAATTATTCGATATTTCACTCACTATTCGAAAGGCATTTTTCCAGAATATTATATCCAGTTTGGAAATTTTGCTATTTGAACACCTCTAATTTTTTGTAATCAATCTAATCATCACTTAGTGTTATTTAACGACACTTTCTACCAGCTATACATCTATGTCTATAGTGTACAAAATCTAAACTCGAAGAATTTTTGTAGCCCCGCTTCATGCAATGTTTCATTTTGAGCTTGTGATGTACAGCATCCTTAATTTTTAATAATATCACACGAGCACTGACCACGCAGCATGTCAGTGCCTTATAGTGATGAGAGGCAGTGAGATTGACGATAGTATGCTTTCTAGTGAGAGTACTATCTGTTTCACTGTTCGCTTCGGCAGAGCATGCGCCTTGCTTTTGTTATCCACAAGGTCCCATTGTGCACTACCACATATAACAAGGCCAGCTTCTGCTTTTACAGTGAAAGCTGTATATGACTAACCTTCCATAATTTTTTGGGTGTCCGCCAACAGAAACGTACTTGGCGATCTCTGACAAACCCATACAGGTGCAGTGCAGCGATGCAGATGGCAGAATGCGGAACAGATTAGAACACTTGCCGTGAACTATAGCACGACATCAAGGTTATCGCAGTATATAAGCAGGAGAGGTGTCAGCACTAAAAACAGCTGGGTTATCGATGGGGCAGACACGTATAGTTCGTACACCCAAAGAACAACATGCATACGAGGAGCGCCGGAGGGAAGAGCAATGAGAATGTAAACGGCGCTGGCGCAAAACAACCACCGACAGAGAACATTCCCGCGATGCTGAACCAAAATGACAATCGCAAGCCTACGCACCTCTGAATGAGCAACGACGCCTGACTTGCAACGCAAAAAATTACAGCCATTCCACTCTGTGAACATGGAATGGCAGTGAAAGCACTTTGTTTTTCCTTTTGAGAGCTTTGACTATCGTCAGCTTTCGCTGCCATTCCATCTTCACAGAGTGGAATGGTTGTCATTTCTTTTATATGGAACCTTGCACGTACAGAAAAATGTCCTTCTTTATTTTTCTTTTATCTTAATTTCCTGGCGCATGTGTGGGCTTCAGTAATAAAAAAAAAAGAAGTGCACGGCAGACGATACATCTAGCTTAGTCATGCACGTGCCATCACACCTGCTTTTACTATGCAGGGCTGCACAGTAAACTCTGCCAGGGTGTGTGCCTCCCTGAAGGGGACAGCATAGCACACGATGCACATACTATTGCCAATCTCACCACCTCTCACCATTATAAGGCATACTGATGTGCCATGCAATCAATGCACACAAGATATTATTAGAAATTTCGGAGGCTGTATGTGAATAAATAATTACGCCTAGACTAAGCTACTTACAGACAATTTTATTTTCAATTTATGAGTGCTGCCATCTTGTGCTGTAATATGAATAATCCCTAGATTCTGTGAGCAACGATGTCAACTTAACTTCGTCATGCAACACTGAACATACCTGTATCCAAATGCAGCTTAGCACCATGCATTGATTGCTGCAGTTAGAAAATTCTCCTGTTAAGAGCCCACAATAGTGGCACTTCAGTGCTTCTGTAGAAGCCTGTTGAGAAGCCACGCTACTTATTTGGACTTGTACTAATATGTCTAGTTGCTTGGACGCCTGAACTTGATGTTGTCAATAGGAATAACAACACAGTGGCACATGCCAGCTGGCAGGTTGACACTACCTCGACAGCCAAGAGGTCAGGTGAGAGGATGCCATAAAGCTCGTCCCAGCTTCGGACTTCTGGCTTGTCCGTGTCCGGGTTCCACTGTAGTAGAAACAGCTGCGAGCTGCCTTCCAGTGGACCCTGCGTGAAGCGTTTGCAGAATTTGTGTAGTTATAATGGTCAGCTAGGAGACACTCAGTACCAAAGGTCACCTTGACACTCTGTTGCACAACTTTGGACAAATTTCATTTTGGGTGCAGGAGCCCTACTTGACCGTATTTCAGCGAAACTGAGAATGACAATCTGAGAACAACAGCAATTCCCGAGTGTAAAGTTCGCTTCGCACAGCTGCTAAAGTGAATTTCTGCACACAACTTTAAAAAATAATTCCTGTGTCAGAAATGTGACTCCAAACCTGTATGGAACTAACCAAATAGAAGCGTGACAAAAATCTTAACCACCCCTAACTAAGCACAAAGCCTTAACTGAACAGACCCTACTCATACCTTGGTTGAAAAACCTCACCGAGTCTGGTGTAAATGGTTTATGTCGTCTCAAAGTATCAGTTTGAAACTGGCTCCAGTTGGTTTAGATGTGTTTTGAGACACAAGCCAGATGGACCAGACGCAATGAGATATTGTTGCAGGAAGAAAGCAGGCCCACGAGTGTAAAATAATGTATATTTACAACTTAGGTTAATGGCATTCAGGCAACTGGCAGACTTCGTCTTCCTCTAGTCTAATACAACTTCTTCCTTCACTTCACCATAACATCACCCTCCCGGCGGAGTAGCTCCGTCCTGGTGCAAGTTATAGAGCCTCACTTAATGGGGGGACATATGGCTTCAGCCTGGCGACATGAACAACATCGCTGGTGACGTTGGGAGGCATTGAAGGCTGACTGACTGGGGCGATCTCGTATGTCACATCGGACAGTTGGCGTAAGATCTGGTACGGACCAGAATAACGGGAAAGTAGTTTTTCCGACAAGCCAACACGACGTGAAGGTGTCCAGAGAAGGACAAGGGAACCAGGTGAAAAATGGGAGTCTCGGTACCGAAGGTCATAGCGTCGCTTTTGAGAAGCTTGCGAGACTGTGAGGCGACGCCGGGCGACTTCTCGGGCCTTGGCGGCTAAGTCAATAGCATCGCGAGCGTAACCAGTGCTGGGTGATTGTACTGCGGAAGGCAGCAACCTGTCAAAGGGCAAGGTGGGGTCGCGGCCATACAACAGGTAAAATGGTGAAAATCCAGCAGTGTCGTGACGGGACGAGTTGTATGCGAAAGTGATGCATGGTAAAGCGACATCCCAGACGTGATGATCGTCGGAAACGTACATGGCCAGCATTTCAGTTAGCGTGCGGTTGAGTCGCTCGGTGAGGCCGCTAGTTTGGGGGTGGTACGCGGTAGCAATCTGGTGTTCTGTAGAACAGCAGTGGAGCAGATCATCGACGACCTTTGATAGAAAGTAGCAGCCGCGATCCGTAAGCAACTGGTGAGGGGTGCCGTGATGCAGGATGACGTCGTATAGTAAGAAGTTGGCGACATCTGTAGCGCAGCTGGTTGGTAGCGCTCGTGCGATGGCATATCTCATGGCATAATCGGTTGCTACAGCAATCCATTTGTTTCCTTTGATGGAAATTAGAAAGGGGCCAAGGAGGTCTAGGCCCCACAGAAGAAGGGCTCTGTAGGGATATCAATTGGTTGCAGCAAACCAGCGGGAGGCATAGCAGGCGTCTTCCGGCACTGACACAGGTCGCAAGAAGCGACATAACGGCGCACAGAGCCATAAATGCCGGGCCAGAAGAAGCATCACCACAGGCGGTCGTATGTACGAGTGATGCCCAGATGTCCAGCAGTAGGCGCGTTGTGAAGTTGCTGGAACACGGCTAGTCGAAGGTGCTTGGGAACGACTAGGAGGAGCTCTGGGCCGTCAGGACGAACGCTACGACGGTATGAAGTTCGATCGAGCAAGGTGAATATGCGGAGGGATGGGTCATTGGGCGAGGAGCTTAGGCGTTCCATAAGTGTTCGAAGAACAGGATCTTTGCACTGCTCGTCGCCAATATGGAGGAAGCCGAAGAAGGATAGAACACTGATGGCCGAGTCTGCATCAGTATCGTCCGGTTGATCCACGGGATTGTGACAGAATTGGGGAAGTTGTAAGCTGCTCAATCAGGGTAGAGAACGCTTTCTCCTGCAGTGGTCTCCAAGAGAAAGAGACGTCTTTCTTAAGAAGGTCAGTGAGAGGGTGAGCGATGTCGGCAAAATTTTTCACAGATCGTCGGAAATAAGAGCATAAGCCCAGAAAACTACGGACATCGTTTGTTGAACAAGGTACAGCAAAATTTTGCATGGCGTGAACTTTGTGCGGATCAGGTTGGATTCCAGTGGCGTTGACGAGATGGCCGAGCGTGTTAATTTCACGGCGACTGAAATGGCACTTGGAGGAGTTTAGCTGAAGGCCAGCCCTGCGAAACACGGAGAGTATGGTTGTGAGGCGCCGCAGGTGGCCCTCAAAGTTCAGCGAAAACACAATCACACCGTCGAGGTAACAGAGGCATGTAGACTACTTCAAGCCGCGCAAGAGAGAGTCCATCATGCGCTCGAATGTAGCTGGCGCAAGGCATAATCCAAAGGGCATGACATTAAATTGGTACAGACCGTCCGTTGTGACGAAGGCGGTTTTCTCGCGGTCCACCTCATCGACGCTAATCTGCCAATAGCCGGAGCGGAGGTCAATTGATGAAAAGTATTGGAATCTGTGAAGGCAGTCAAGAGCATCATCAATGCGAGGCAGGGGAGGAAATAGCAAGTTTGGGCATTCCATCTCTCTGCTTGGTCTGCCATACAAACACCTACCAGATTTCTCCGGCCGCTCACTCCCAGACACAAAGCTTTCCGCCACCCCGTCGCAACCCAGCTGACTGGCGCACAGCAGATGATAAACCTATCTGTTTTAATTGTTCCTGTATTGGACACACGGCCCGTCATTGCCGCAACCACTGGTTGTCGCCTCCTCAGTGGTCGTCTCCGAGTCACTACCGCCAAGTACCAGACAATCGTACTTTCTCGCGCTATACGCCGACTAGGAACATCAACGCTGACAGTGCTCCACCAAGATCCAGACGCTCCCCGTCTCCACGAGGTCGTAGGTCCCGTTCGCCTCTCGTTCACTGCTCTTCGTCCCCTTCTGCAACCGGTCGCTTCACTTCGGGAAACTGTGTTATCCTTTGTTATCCTGTTGAGGTGACGGTAGTCAACGCAGAAGTGTCACGAGTTGTATTTTTTCTTTACTAAGACAACCGGTGATGCACACGGGCTACTGGAAGGTTCAATGATGTCCTTGTCCATCATCCTGTCTACTTCTTTCTGTATGATGGCCCGTTCTGTTGCGGAGACACGATATGGCCGCCTATGAATGGGGCTGGCGTCACCGGTGTTGATGCAATGCATGACAACAGATGTCTGGCCAAGTGGACGGTCGTCCAAATAAAAGATGTCCTGATAAGATGACAGGAGGTGACGAAGAGCTGCTGTTTGTTCGGAAGGAAGGTCAGGGGCGATTATCTTAGAAACATCGTCCGCAGGTGTCGAGTACGGAGGAGTGGGTGACAAAGGACCGTTGGCACTGAGGAAAGATTCAGAGGTCAAAGAAGAAACCTCAATTTCTTCCAAAGGAGTGATATGTGCTATGGTGATACCGTGTGGCAGCACATGGGATGAAAATCCAAAATTGAGGATGGGCACGCAAGTGCAGTTCTCGCGGATCCGGATTAAGGTGCTCGGCAGGGCAATATTGCACGACAAAACCACGTCAGTAAGCGGCGACACGACATACTCGCCATCAGGTATGGGAAGACAGGGCGTAAGGAGGACATTTGTAGCCGCCTGTGGAGACAGCCTTGCAAACTCAGCAGAACATAAGCTGTGTGAAGCACAAGTTGTTGCATTGGCAGGAAGCGGCAGATCCAACTGTACAACGCCTGCGGAGCAGTTAATTTGGGCAGAGTGTTTCGAAAGGAAGTCAAGGCCGAGAATTAGGTCGTGCGGACAGTGTTCAAGGACGATAAATAGAACAACGGCATAATGGCCCCCAATGGTCACACGTGCTGTGCACATTCCAAGGACAGGTGAAGTACTCCCATCAGCGACTTGCACAGTGCACGGTACGGCGGGTGTCAGAACCTTTTTGAGCCTTCGGCGGAGAGCAGCGCTCATAACTGAAAGCTGCGCTCCTGTATCAATGAGAGATCTAACAGGAAAGCCATCAACTTCAATGTCTAGTAGGTTTCCACATGTTGGCAGGGTCAACAGAGGATTTGTGGGCCGGGTGGGAGTTGCAGCTTCACCTCCGGGAGCTGCACCGCATAGTTTCCCGAAGCCAAGCGAGCGGTTGCAGAAGGGGACGAAGAGCGGTGAACGAGAGGCGAACGGGACCTACGACCTCATGGAGACGGGGAGCGGCTGGATCTTGGTGGAGCACTGTCGGCGTTGATGTTCCTAGTCGGCGTATAGCGCGAGAAAGTATGATTGTCCGGTACTTGGCGGTAGTGACTCGGAGACGACCACCGAGGAGGCGACGACCAGTGGTTGCGGCAATGACGGGCGGTGTGTCCAATACCGGAACAATTAAAACAGATAGGTTTATCATCCGCTGTGCGCCAGTCAGCTGGGTTGCGACGGGTGGCGGAAAGCTTTGTGTCTGGGAGTGAGCGGCCGGAGAAATCTGGTAGGTGTTTGTATGGCAGACCAAGCAGAGAGATGGAATGGCCAAACTTGCTATTTCCTCCCGAATGACCGCTTGTATAACGGAGATAGCGGGCACGCTTTCCCGACAGTCGGGACGAACTGGAGCCAGAGCCATGGCCTCAAGCTCACGGCGAACGATGTGCGTGATTTCTTCCGGTCCTGTGGGCTGAACGAACCGCGGCGGGTCTTCGCAAGAAGATGTCGCGGCAGTATTGGGCAATCAGTCAAAAGTTTGAGCGACGCGGTGGCCCTTCGCTTGTTCGAAGCACCGGCACTCCTTTATAATTGCATCCACAGTGGCGCAATCCTTGCAGATCAGGAGATTGAAGGCATCGTCTGCAATACCTTTCAGTATGTGACCAATCTTGTCTGCCTTGGTCATGTTGCCTTCAGCCTTGTGACAGAGGGCCAGCACATCCTGTATGTAGACGACATAGGATTCTGTGGACGTCTGAGCGCGACACGCAAGTTCTTTTTTTGCCGCCAGCTGACGACCGACAGGTCTGCCAAACAGGTCTCGCATTTTTTCTTTGCAGACATCCCAGCTCGTTAAGTCAGCTTCGTGTGTGTCGTACCATTGCTTCGCAGTTCCTCTTAGATAAAATATCACGTTTGCTAGCATCATTGTTGGATCCCACCTGTTGTTGTCGCACACTCACTTGTACATCGTAAGCCAGTCCTCGACGTAGGTGTTGTCCGTGCCATAAAATGTCCCTGGGTGCTGCGGATGAGTGAGGATGATCGTTGGCACGGGCTGCTGAGGCGCTGTCACTTGTGTCGGTTGATTTGCCATTGTGGCGGCAGGTAGATGATGTCCACTGTGAAGTTCCGTGATTGTACCCCGCACCTTCCACCAAAATGTTGCAGGAAGAAAGCGGGCCCACGAGTGTAAAATAATGTATATTTACAACTGAGGTTAATGACGTTCAGGCAACTGGCAGACTTCGTCTTCCTCTAGTCTAATCCAACTTCTTCCTTCACTTCACCGTAACAATATTTTCACTGAGATGACTGATTTGTCCTTCATCTATTCCTAGAGGATGTTCTTACAGCTCACTGCAATCTCTAAATGAATGTACACTGTTTTCAAATCCAGGCCAATATCTTTTTTTAAAGGTATTGAATCCAAAGCTACTAAGTCCAAAGCTACAGTTTGTAAGATCCTGTTCAGCCACAACTTTCATGCACCTTATGCCATCTGATGTCCACAGGGAGCCTGCAATGACCTATACATACTAAGTTAAGAATTGAAGAGCTGGCATGACGAGATACATTCACACAAATGACTTGTGAACACTGGCACAGGAGATAATAAAACCATGGGACATTGGCTACGAGAGCACAAAAGCAACAAAGGCAAGCTCGGCATATCTGAAAAACTTGTCTTGCATGTTCAAAATACAAACATACTCCTATGCTTTCCTAGTGTTAAACTTTTGTTAGTTACCTCGATAAATGCACAAGAGAGGTCTTAAGGCCTTTGAGACTAACCAACTTTGCAAAAGAAACCGAGTTGTTAAGCATAAAATGCTTTTAGCTCCCATTGTCAGCGACCTTCAAGACACCTTGAGCCATAACCCAGAGCTGTTATCTGGGCACTCAAGACAAGAATGGTACGAGAGTGGGGCGAGAACGAAACGGGAACACCCGGGCATCGTCACGAGAGCAAAACGAGATCATCCGGGCAAACAGTCAAAACTTAAGAAAATGTGGTCTCTGGCCCCCAATCCTTTGTACAGGACTGTATTACGTATGCTAGTTAGTGCCCATACAAGTTTAAAAGAAATATTGCTTACGACCTCTACCTAATGTTCACAATATCACTTAAGCTGTAACCTCTAGTATGCTGAAGTTCAATTTGTCATTTGCAATAGCGACATTTAAAAGGCAGATACAGTGCACCATACACTTGATTGTCATCTTTTGGCACTGAGACAGGGTTGCCTGTGCTTTTTTCACTGCCAGCGATCTGTCAGTGCAGCAGCGCAGCTTTTGTGCCACCTCCTTCGAGAGATGGCGCCACGCTGTGTGACCAGGCCAACAGCATCCAGTGCCCCGCGGACGGTTGTGAGTAATCGTAATTGTTCCGACCAATCTGCTTTGCCAGTAGCCATTTCATGCTTACATCTACTCTCGATTACGAGAGAGCCAGCATTTCTTCACCATGGTTTTGTGATCTCTCGGATGAATGCATGATAGGAATGCCTCACGTGTCTTCTGTCTCCTTTTAAAATTCTTTTCTCGGTCCTATATATTTTCTCCACATATAAAAGGCATATGGCATGTGATAATAAATGCACACAGTTAGCACTTTGTCTGTGTGCTTGTTATTATAGCTGTTGTAATCTGAACCAACTAGCCCATCCATCGAGCAAGATGCTTTGCTGACATGATGGAGAGCACTCCGCTCCATTTTTCCTCACATTTTGTGCTGTGTTCCATCATGCCATAGACTATGATTGAATGTAAAACTATATTTGTGTTGCTGTTGTTGATGTCCTCTCTAGCTTGCTTGCATTAAAAAAAAAATACTTCTCTTTTAAAGGTATACTGACATATTTTGGACTATTCATGTTTTTTGCATTAAATGAAGGTACTAGACCTCCAAACTATAGAAAAAAACAGTCACAAGCCTCAGAGCGCCATACATAATTTAATATATTAGCTTTTCTGCAGCCAGTTTTCGTTTCTTTTCCCAGAAGGATACTGCATTGAGATGTCATGGTGCAGTACATGATCACCTGGGAGCCAGACATTACAACGTTTTGACACTCGCTGTGGCTTGCCTGGTCATTTTGTATGCTGCTACTGACTGTGAGGGCTGATATAGCAGCATAGCATATAATCAGGCGAGCTGGAGTGACTGTCAAAACATCACAATGTCCTGCTTCCATGTGACTACCTTCTATGTCATGACATCACAACACAAAATAGAAACAAAACTGAATTGGCGGTAAGAAAGCTGTTATACTAAATTATTTAGGGTGCTTTGAGGCTTGCCAGTATTTTTTCTCAGGGGTCCCGGACGTTCATTTGACGCAAGAAATGAAGTGTTGAAAATATTGTGTCAATACTCTTTTACGAACATTTCAGTCCTCTACTAATTAGCTATCAAGCTGCAATTGAGGCCAACCTACATCCAAGCAAACATGCCACTGTGTAGCTATGCTGGCAGCCTTTTCCATGATGTGCTGCCTTATGTCATACAGCAGCTGCCCACTTCAGTGCAGTGACCCTGTGAGTCAGCTAGTGATGTGCCATAGCCACATCTTGCAGTGCAATGCAGGTTGCATGCTGTACGTAATTAAGCTCGTACTTTGGGCAAGGGTCTACGTACATTTAGCACAGTTTTGCCATGAAGAGCTTCACAAATTGTGGGGTTCTGAATGCGGTAACCTTGAGGCTATGGTTTCTTGTGGCAGCAGGAAGCCAGCAACGACTTATGGTGGTTCAATTTACAGATTACATCTTCACATCTTCACATATTGAATTCAATATATCAAATTTATTCATGATCTCCTCTATGTTTGACATATTCATACTTGGCTATATACTGTATTTACTTGTGTGAAGCCTGCACATTTTTTCAGGTTTATTGCAGTGAACAGGCCTTACTTACAACAGGCACATGTATGGCTACTCAATAAAGCCTCGAACTGCGCTCCAACTGCCATGCAGAATAACGCCAACCACTGGTGATCAACTGCTATGAACACACACTTATTCAGTCGTTCAGTCATCATCGTTGCTTCAGCTGCCCTTGTCATTCGACAAGCTCACCTCACCAGTCCTCTCCCAAACCTGGTCGTCCTACAAGCTGTCCATTACTGTTTGAGATTCTCATCTGAGATTACTGTTTGAGATTCTGTAGTGATGCCCTCTGAATGGGCCCTGAAGTGCACTGCAGCTAAACAAGTATGCCACAGTGCAGTGTTACAGTTGAAACATGCTGAATCTACGTTGTGTAATTGCAATCCAGCGGGATATGGTGATGATGATGATGCTATTATTGGCAGGACCATAAATAGTGCTACTAATAGTGACTTGAACGAATTATGAGCACATAGACATGCTTCACGTGACTCTTACTGAAGCTCTTTTTCGAAGTCTTTGCCAGGGTGCAGGCCTTACACAAATAAGTATGGTATGTTGGTATTTACTTCCTTGCTCTAGGTTTTTGCCTGTAGGTTTGTGGCACACTTCAATGAACGTCCTCGACACCAACTTTTGAACATAGTTACGCGCTTGTTAGAGTGTGCTGCTCTGCAATGATGAAAAAAGTACCTTAAATTTCTCCAATTCCAAGTGGATTCCAAACCCATGCCACAACGGTTCCTCAAGGACAGCAACCCGACGAATTAGCAGGCAGCGCAACAAATGCACTGGGTATGTGCCGCTTTTAAACGAATGCCTTTCATGCCAGTGCTTTAGCGAGCTGTGCCAAGAATGCTCTGGATATGGGTCACTCTTAGATGAACTGCTTGCCAACTTGGATTACTGAGTATGAGCCACTGAGTGTGTGGGAAGTGAGGGAACAATTCTCAGTGTTCACAGGCAACGGTGCACCATGCTTCTTGCGTCGGAGGCTATGTGTGGACTTTGTGGCAGTGCCACTAGATGGCGCAGCGTGTACAGAAATAAGCGTAATAGAGGAGCCTGGTTGCTACATGATGGGTTTGTCAGGTGGCACGCATTTCAGAGGCCACATGCAGGTGTCATGGTGGCGGCACTAGATGGCGCTGAGTGTTCTTAAGGAAGTGCAAAAGAGCAGTCCTGCTGCAATAAATATCTCATCTTGCTTTGACACTGGCAATACTTGTGTTGCTATATTGATTCTATGCTAATGCATTACCGTCGACAGTCATTGTGAGATGGGTTCTGCGGCAGTTTTTTTCTTTCAATGCATTTGTATTCTTTAGGTACTTCACGCACTTTCCTTGGTCCGTCCGTCCGTCCGTCCATCTATCCAATCCATCCATCCATCCATCCCTCCATCTATCTATCTATCTATCTATGTTTGTATCAAACTATTTTTCTGCCTACCTTCTCCACGGTGTAGTCTGTGGTCGAATGATTAGCGCATCAAGCTGCTGTACTGAGGTAACAGGGTTCATAACCATTGAATTAACTTGGTTCTTTGGGTATGTGCCAATGTGTACATACGTGCAGCTCTTCAATGAAGCTCTTTCATGCTGACATGGGCCACTGCAGACGCCAGACTAGGTAAACACTGCTGTTAGAAAAAAATTCCTTGAGGCCAACTTGGAGCGCTGGGTATGTGCCACTCGGTTGGTGCTGGTCTTCAATGAACCTCTTTTATGCCAAATCGGGTAATTAGGTATGTGCCACTGCCCTACAATGCTGCCCGACAATGATGAAAAAGATCCCTTAAATTTCTCTGATGCCAAGTGGAATCGAACCCATGTCACAAGGGTTCCTCAATGACAGCAATCTGACGCATTCATAGACTGCATCACAAATGCACTGGGTATGTGCCGCTTTTTAGAGAACGCATTTCACACCAATGCTTTAGCGACCTGTGCCATGCATGCACTCGGCATGTGCTGCTCTTCAATGAACCTCCTGCAAACTTGGGTCCCCGAGTGTGTGCCACTGAGTGTGCGGCATGTGGAGGAATAATTCTCTGATCGCATGCACCAGTGTGCCACGATTGTCATCTTGAATGCCACGGTGCCACAGCATGTCCACAAAGAAGCGCGAGAGACGAGACCGGTTGCCATATGGCGTGTTTTTCAGTGTTTGCATGCACTGGTGCACCGTGCATTTTGGAGGTCACGTGCAGGCTTTGCGGTGACAGCACTAGATGGTGCCAAATGTTCTTGGAGAAGCGTGAAAGAGGAGTTACACTGCACAACGTGCCTCATACATAACTTGTTTCAGCGGTGGCGATACCTTGTGTCGTTATATTGATTTAATGCTAATGCATTACCCTAGACAGTCATCGAGAGATTGGCCCTGCCGCAATTTTTTGTTGCAGCCAACATTTTTTTGACGCTAGTACCGCATTGGTGTGGCAACTAAGAGACCCCCGACGGAAGGAGGACTGACCTCAGTGGCCGCATGGATGTTGAGCAGGGTCTCCAGGGGCCCCCGAGTCTGGTCCATGAGGTAGCGCTCCGAGCGGCTCCTCACTACCATGCTGTCCAGGGGAAGCTCCACCGTGCACACAAACCGGTCCCCATCCAGTCCCTCGATACAGCACACCCTGCATGTGACCGGAATCAGTGGCGTTTTTATGTGACAGAGAAAGGCATCACTTGTGAGCAAGTACAGTGAAACACTGCATTTGTGCGCACTGTTGTGAAAGGTCAAGTGACCACAGCTGAAGCCAACAAATTTTTCAGGTAGTGGCACGCCAGCTCCTCTAACTACATATATATATATATATCATAAAATATTTATTAGACATCAGAGAACGTGAGAAAACAGCAGTCTATGTATTCTTTTTTTTTTGACAGGCAGATAGATGCTACCAAAAATTAAGGAAACTACCATTTAAGGAGACGCCAACTATGATATCCAAGCAGCGCAGTGATATAACCGCTGCCTGTATTCATTTGTTGTGTTACAACTGTTGACAAACCCGGCTCACAAACAAGAGCTTTGCATAAACTCCTTGCACTTGCCTTTCCAGTCCGAGAATGACCTCCATTTCCGTTTGCTCGATGTCGGAACATGGTATGCTGTAAAACTGCAGCAAGAAAAAGGCACGAAAGACATGGATAAAGAAAGCGCGCCGTTATAGTTCTGAGCGCTCTTGAAGTCCCACATTCTCATATGCATTAATTCAAGCTTGAGAAGAGAAAGCATAGGCATCTTATTGACAAAAGCAAGATAAGACAAAATGCGTCAATGTGTTAAATCTTGACTTATTTTTCTGCTTTTCTCATTCACGTTTGGGAAGATTCAGAACCATCGCACATGCCACACTGATTCAGTATCTGTTCCGAGAAGCCAAAAGCATTGTCAGATGCTGCTGGACTGCTTGGTGCAGTACAGACACATGCAGAAGCTCATCCTCCTGTAGCTCATTCAATTCACTGCCACAGAAAGCTGTTCGTGAGTGCACATGGTTCTGGACTTGCTTGCTGGTAATTAACTACCTAAATTAATACATAACTTGCAGCAACAGAGATGCTTGAGCTCTGGCTACCACAAAAGAAATTGCATTTCTTAGTTTTCTTTATTAGCCCTTTGGGTGCCAAGTGTTTCAAATGTTTCAAATGTTGCCACATGCTGTTTGTTGAAATTTTAGTCTATAACACATAACAGGCTTTAAATTCAAATCCTATTTGTCAGATATATGTTGCGCAACATTAACAAATACTTTTAATAAAGATATTTTCATAAAAATTAAGACACGGTAATTGATTATGTTAATTAAGATAATCAATTTCCACAGCCCATATTACCCCTTCAAAGCTGTCATTGCCACTTGAAGACAGAGTCTTAATCAACATCAATGTCCTCTTAATCAGAGTTCATAAGAAGTTCTTGAATTTGTGCATCGTTAAAAAATATGTGCAGCCTTTTCGTGTTGGTGAGCAATTCAAACAGATAAGACAAGCTTTGTCACGCCATTTGTTTTATAACTAAGTCTGCCATACAATATTAGTTTAACCAACCGTTGTGTAGCTGGCACAACCAGTCTATCAATTTTTCACATTTGCAAATTGTGCATTCACAGTGTGCATCGGTGCCCAGACAAGTATGATGGGGAACGACACTTAAAGGGTTAAACTGTGCACACACATGTGCCTATTCAACGGTAGATGTCACATTACTTTAGCCTGTCATAGCCTGCCTACTGAAACATAGCAGAACGACTGACACATATTGTATTTTCGGGGGACAATAAGAAGGAAAAACACACACCACTGCATTCACACACATCATAAACATTTCTTTTGCTCCGTTGTCCTTACTTGTCATGCGACATGTGGCAGAATGTAGTTACTGCAAACATCACTCACAGCGCGTACATAGACAGAGGGACTGAAAGAATGACAAAGACAAGTGCCAACTAGCTGAGTACCAACTAGCCCGTACCCAAACCCTGCTTCATTGTAGTTACTGCACATACATTGCATATTTTTCTGAGTTTAGTGAAAAATTCACAATTCTGTAAAATAATGGGATTATGTAGACATAAACTGGGGCACTTATTATACTGTACTTCTGCATTCTGCATCCATTGAAATAGAAACAAACTCTCTGATGGATTGACTGCATTGGTTGGTGGGGCTTCACCCTTTTCATGCCACACTATAATTCTAAATTCTAACCAAAAATGGCCGAATTATCTTTCAGAACCCTAGTTGCCAACATGTAGTACTTTTTCAAAAAGAATAAATTCGCTTCTGCTTTCACTGCCCAATGGATTGCATGCTGCCATCTACCAAAAGGATGAAAAAGCATGAGCCTTGTCCATGGCATTGCTAGAAAATGTAAAGTACCGTTGACAAGCTGAGCTCCTCCTTGGGCCATTTTTACCGGAAACACGTGGATGAGCCCAGCTCTGCTAAGTTACAGAAGAGGTTAATGTACCAAGTTTTGTTTTCCTGCATTCCTTTTTTGTTTTGATGCTCTTGTGTTTGGCAATAAACACACAGCATAAGCTAGCCCGTCAGCTATAGAAAGGAGAAGCGACACAATTAATGAGTTGATAGCCAGCATCGTGCTCCTGTCATTCTTGCATGTTTCTCTATCCCTGTTTTTTTGCCCTGTTGTTAATTATGAACCAGTACTATATGACCATATAGAACCATATAACGACTAGCCCTGTTTACGATTCTATGAAATGCTCGTAATAACTTGCCAGTCATCACTGTCACAATTTACAACTTCACCACAACTGTACCCTTGAAGAAGAAGTTCAGAACACACAGCATGCCATGCAGTCTTGCTGGGAGGTGGAGTGATTGAAACTCACCATGAGAGTTGACTCCGTCGCCAAGATAAGCCTCTTGCCATTTTTGCTCCAGGTACCACACACAAACCGAGACCTGCAAGAAGACGACGTCGGATTAGCAACAACTCACTTGCACTGTTTCAAAAACAGATCACAACTTTTACAACTTGCCTAGCAGTGTTCTGCTGCTAATGCCCCTGTGCGCAATGCTAGCTGAACAGATTCATTGTGAAAAGATAAGCTGGGTACAACTGGCATGTCCACCTACTCTCCTTCAGGCACTTAGTAAGTTTTAGTGAATATTTTCTGTGGACAGGAACAGGAACAGCACAGGAGAAAATCCATTCTGTTCCTTTCATAATCTTTCTTAAATGTGCTCAAAACACCAAATGATGTCAAGCTTCCAAGCAGCACAGCAGCCAGTTTCTGTGCCTGAGAGGCGGGAGTGGTTTCGGTCTTTCAATGCACTGTACAGCTACAGATCTGTGACGCTAAATTATGAATAAGGCTAGTATAGATACTATTGATAGTTGAGTCATTATCAAAATATAAATAGTGCACTGTCGACAATACTGCTAACTGTGCACTACTGATATCAATACGTAGTACTTTTGAGTGAACTGTCGGTAGAACAATCAATAGTACACTATCGATAATGTAAAATCATGCAATGTAATGCACGTAAACACTGCAATGTCAATTTGGTGACATTTCCCTGTTCCCAATTGCATAAACTGAGTGTTAATGATGGTCAGTTATCTGAAAACTTATTGTGATATCACTAGCCAAGATTTTCAAAACCAGTGATGACATTGTTAATAGCGAACTGCCATAATACTATTGTAGTAGACAGTACTCATACAGCCCTGCAGTAGAAGAATAGACCGGACTAGCGCCATCAGGGGCACATAGGCTTGACGATGGTAGCTGCAACATCAACAGAGCCATCTGTTTAATAAATAGCAATCCTTTGTGGGCTGTCTGTTCCTACAAGTTGGTGACCACGGATGTGATACCATATTGCAACGGTATAGGTCTACCGAGTTTCTTCTCGACGCCATTGAACCGGCCGCCGAACAACGATGTCTCGAAGAAAACGGAACATCTTCCGTCACCGCACTGAAACTTCCAGATTTCTGGCCCTCGGACTGTGAACTCTGGTTCATCCACATCAAGGCGCAGTTTCGCCGTCACAGAGTCACATCTCGGGCGGCCAAGTACAACAACATCGTGAGTGTGCTCAACCTGACCACTGCAGCTTTGGTCCACAACATTTTTCTACCTCCTCTGCCCGATGATCAGTACTTTACTCCTAAGCAGGAGTTACTACGGTGCACCACGGACACTGAGTCGCAACGGATTCAACAGCTCCTCTCATCGGAGGAACTTGGTGACAGAAAACTGACTAAGCTGCTTCCTCGCATGACACAACTCCTGGGAACCAGTCCCTCATCAACAGACCCGAAAATCCTTCGGGAGCTTTTTTTACAGCGTCTACCAAACCAGGTACGCATGAATTTATGTGCCTCACCTACTACGACATCTGTCGAGGCCTTAGCGATGACGGCAGACCAGATTATGGATTCTTTGCATTCTGTGATATCCACTGTTGACTGTTGTATTGCACCCATTGTGACACAACCCCAACCCAACAGTTCAAGCACACACCTTGCTGCACAAGTAGAGGAGCTAACTAACCAGTTGGCTCCCTTATGCTTTCGGGCGAACAACCATCAGCAGCGGTATCGTTCGCATGACCAAAACGTGTCACGCCCTTTGTCTCCCTTTATTTGTTGGTATCACGCCAGATATGGCACTCACGTACTGCAGTGCCGTCCGCCTTGCAACTTTCTGGGCAATGATCAAGCCAGACACTGATCGCGGCTAATGCTACTGGCCCTACATCAAGGTGCCTCTTCTACGTCACCAACCGTGTCACAAAAGTTTGCTATCTTGTAGGCACTGGTGCGGAAATTTGTGTCATTCCCCCTACTTTTCAGATCGCAGAAGACATCGCCATGACATGTCTTTTCTCACTGCCATCAACGGTTACAACATTAAAATGTACAATCAGAAATCTGTTACTCGACCTTTGTCTGCGATGCCCTTTTTGATGGCTATTCACCGTTGCTGATGTCCGTGGGCCGTTCATCGGCACTGATTTTCTATGAAAGTTTAACCTTCTCGTCGAGCTTCGCAACTGCCACCTTCTTGGCTCCTAAACAAACCTGTCCTTACAAGGTATCACCATGTCTGCATAACCTTTGTGTCTTGTACAAGCACACACCTAGGTACCGAAACCATGGTTTACCATACTGCTGGAATTTGCAGAGCTGTTCGAACCACCCTCACCACATCGTCCAATACTGCACAATGTCACGCACCACATTGTGACCTTGCTGCTTACCACCAGACCGTCTGAAAATTGCAAAGCAAGAATTTGAACACATGCTCGAGTTGGGCTTTGTTCGTCCTTCCGCTAGCCCTTGGTCATCTGCTTTACACATGGCACCCAAGAAGGTGGGTGATTGGCGACCCTGTGGTGATTACCGCGCCTTAAACAAAGTGACAATTCCCGACAGGTACCTGACTCCTCACATCCACAATTTCACCAAATTGATTCATGGGTGCTGCATATCTAGCAAGGTGGATCTAGTAAAGGCCTACCATTAGATTCCTGTTGAGCCTTCAGACATTCCTAAAAACGTGATCATTACCCCTTTTGGCATGTTTGAACAGGTGTGCATGCCATTTGGCCTCCGAAATGCTGCTCAAACATTTCAGCAGTTCGTCACCATGGCCTGACTTCTTGCTTCGTCTATTGAGACGACATTCTTGTATTCAGTAGCTCTGCTGTGGAACATGAATATGACCTACGTAAAGTGTCTGAACACCTCCATCAATAAGGCCTGGTTGTAAACATCTCGAAGAGTGAGTTTGGCGTAGCTTCTCTTGATTTCCTGGACCCTCGAGTAGATGAGCATGGCATCCAACCTGTCCCATCCCATGTCCAAGCCATTAAAGGTTTCCCACGTCCATCTTCCACCAAGCAATTACGGGCATTTCTGGGCCTCACCAATTACCATCGCTGTTTCATTCTTCATTGTGCTTCAATTTTGCAGCCTCTGCACATTCTACTCTCTGGCACACCATGAGCTAGCATGCCTATATCATGGACTAATGCTGCTGAATCTGCTTTTATCTCTGCCAAGAACGCCCTTGCCACCACTACTCTACTGGCACACCCGCAACTAGTGGACAGTACTTCTAGAGCCCCATGGTAGGAGAAAAAGAGACTGGACTAGTGCCATCAGGCGTATAGGCTCAACGATGGCAGCCACGATATCAACGCAGTCATCTGTTTAATAAGTGGCAATCCTTTGTGGGCTGTCTGTTTCTACACTATCAAAAGTACTATAGATCATGCCACTATCGATAGATTTTGTTACACTATTCGTGGTTTCGTGGCAAAATATTGTAATACCATTAAAAGTGCTATCAATATCCTTTTTTACACTATCAGTAGTTTAAAAAAAGTATTGACACTATCGGTAGTCAACTCGCCTGTACTTTTGCGTTGATACTGTAAACAGGTAAGTACTGCACATTTTACAGTGTCTAGTGCAACTAAGAGAATACAGAAAAAGCAGTCGACACAGGCGAACTTCTGCTGAGAGAGCAAATAATTGATCCGGTTTAATGCCCTGAAGCAGCACTGTAGTAAAAGGCTGTAGATTTGTTTCGGACACCTGAGGTTCTTTACCATGGAGTTAAAGTCAACTATGCAAGCGTTTTTGCAACTGGAATCTTGCGAAAGGGACTAGAGAACGAAAAAAAAAAAAAAAAGTGGCGTCTGAGAATAAAGTCAAAGTTAAAAAAGCAAATTAAATTGTTTAAAAATGTGCCACCAAATAAAAGAGATGTTTAATACGTAAGAATAGAAAATAAGAGTTTGCAGAAAGATAATAAATGAAGAAATAAAGTGTGAAGGAAAATTAAGAAAAAGAATAAAAATGGGGTGGCACTGAGAGAAAAAAAACAACAGAAAGGAAAAGACTGACAAGAAGAAGACAGGAGAGCTGCTGTTCTGTCAGTGACTTCTTTATATGCACGTGGTCAGTGCTGTTACAACGCCTCCTGACAGCTACAAGCGTAGTAATGTGCCCAACAGCTGTGACACTGACCCAGCAAATGGAGTGATGGTCTTGACCTCCTGAAGCTCTGAGCTGTCCTCGTTGACCACATAGATGCGTGCTGAGTCTTTGAACACCAGGCAGAAGACATCTCGTTCGGGGTGCCAAAGACACCCTGCATAAAGACAGGATAGTGTGTAGTAGCAGTTACTCCAAAACAAGCGACTACTCATTACTGGTCAGCAAGTTATTTTTTAGATGACCGAATGAATTTACCAACCCTGGGTAGGGAGGAAGCTGAACTTTTTAGCTTGGCTGATGTGTGGTTTCTGTCTGACTACATTCACATGCCGCCCACTCCCCTTAATAATGGTAGCTTGATGGAGGATAAATGAAATGAAATGACATGCAGAGTGCAGAGGTCCTTGCTTCAATGCTCCTTAACTGGTATGCTACATTTTCTTTCACTAGATTCCTTACTATGTTCATGTAGCCTTTAACAAGCACGTACTAAAGGCAGCATAAGCTGTTAAGCAGCACTCCCACCACCTCCTTGCTACTTCCAGCAAAATTCATCGCCACATGCACACAAAACATTGACCTCTTGACCTTAAGAAGAAGCTTTAGCTCAGGGCCCAGTTATGCTGCTATTTTACTTAGTTATTAGTCATTATTAGTAATTAGTTATCATTAGTTGTTGCTGAGTTACGATTCACAATTTTCAACATTGCTTATTAAAAAATTGATGACATAAATAAAAAATTTGGTTCTTGTATTCACCACAGTTTTTAAGTTTCCTTTTAAATGCGACAAACATAATCAAATTTGGTGCAGCAGTTAGTGAGAAAAACAATTTCTCCGTACCCATGTAACTAGATCAGAGCAGCTGAGCTAAAGCTTGCGCTTAATAACAAGCCCAATTAGGTGCTGTCATTAGCCTAAAAATGGCCTCATACAAATGAAATATATTAAATAAGCATTTAATGATCAAGCTAATTAAAATCAGAAATACACATCACATAGTATGAGCTGCATTTAGAAGATACGAGTGATGTTCTAAGCTGATTACACTTCAGAAGGGATATGAAAACCTGTAATCTTTTTTTTTTTCATGGCAGGTGGATACCTAATGGGCAATAGTACACTCGCCATATATTTTGCTCAATAAAACAGGCGAACTGTGCAAATAAGTGTCACTTCAACACTAATTCAGTGTTCCCTCTGTGTTCAGCCTGTACTGTAAACTATATATTCATACACATTCAGATCTGCTAACCTCGAAAAAATATTACAATCAAAGGCAAGAAATGCTAACATTTTTTGAAAAAATGCTATGAATTGCATCATTACTCAATAATTGTATTGAATTCTGGGGTATCACGCGCCAAAACCATGACTTGATTATAGGCACGCCGTAGTGGGGGAGTCCGGATTAATTTTGACCACAAGGGGATCTTTAATGTGCCCCCAATGCATGGAACACCGGCATTTTTGCATTTTGCCCCAGTCGAAATGCGGCCGAGATTTGCACCCACGAGCTCATGCTTAAAAGTGCAACACCATCGCCGCTAAGCCACCACGGCGGGTCATTACTCAATATGCTGACTGTTTAAAATGTTTGGATAAGGATGGTGTGAACAGGCACTGTGCTTGATATAGTTGCATCTAGCATATGACCTGCACCATGGACATACAAAAATATTGGCAAAGCTTATTCATGAAATATTCATGTGATGGCGGCCAAAATTCTGGCTCTCAATATACAGGGTGTCCACATGAAACCTCCTTGATTCTAAAATGAAGTAAATAAATAAAGACTATGATACATAGAAACCTGCACTTTGTGGCAGCATGTAAAACAATTCAAAAAACTTTTTGTAGTTTTTTTAACATATTGTTTTGTTTAAGGTGCTGAATAAATACCAGAAATGACCACACTTCAAGAGAGAGCCCATTGTGTGGTGTCGTATATGGAAACAAAGTCACCCATTGCTGTCCAACGAAATTTTCGATGTGAATTTCTACGGAAACCACCAGACTTCTCATCACTCAATAAGTCTTGTGGTTTCCATAAAAATCCACGTCGAAAATCCACGTCAGACCTGCTTTTGCCAGTCTGATCTGACAGGTGCTTGGCACAGAGGCACCTGAATTAGAGGCCTTACCCGCTTCTTAAAATTGGGAAAATGACGGCAGTATTAATTTGAGGGGTTTTGTATGCCGAAACTCCATGGCGAGCAATAAGGGCTTTGACCAGCTGAGGTTTTCTTAACATGCATTTGGATCAAAGAAGATGAACACCTTTGCATTTCATCTCTATTAAAATGCGACTATGCAAGCAGCAACCGAGCCTGAGACCTTGTGCCTAGCTGCTTAATGCAACTGATTTCCAGCCAGCACGGCAGATCCTTGCGACTATATGTGCATGCATAATCAGTGATGTATTGGTGCCAAACGTATGAGCAGTGCCAAAGGTTACCAGCTAAGATACGGTAGAAGACGTAAGATGACGGCTGTCTAGGCCAAGTGCTTCAGAATAAGACTGCATAATTAAAGCAGAGCAGTGGGGATGAAAAGCTTAGTATTTGTTTCGTTGCACATTATTCGTGCCAGTAGACATCACAGACTGGGTGATAATCACCAATTACCAACTCAATTAGGTAAGATTTACTAATTAATTTTCTACTTAATTACTTTAAGACACACATTGCGATTGGTTGGTTGGTTAATTTTAGTTAATTGGTACAAAGGCAAGTAAGGCCATGCTGTGCCAGTCACAAGACAAAAGGAAACGCAATGTTAGAGCAGGTGAAATTGCATTACGTTATAGTTTATGTAAATAACAAGTTTTCTCTAAAGAGTCGAACAGGGTAAAATTTTGCGATTGGAGAATTGTAGACGGCCACTACTAAAGGCATGCCCACTTATGCACCGAAAGACTGGCACCACTTTCAAGGTACTCCTCTTTAAGGTGTGCCACAAGATACTGTCGTGTTTTTCATAACTTTGCTCCACAACGTGCAAGAAAAAGGCTTTCTGGAAAAATAATCAGTGGGACATTGTCAATGCATTCAACTATGTTTGCAAACAGGTTTTCAGAACAGGCATTATTTTCAGAAAACCTACAAAGCGAAAGTGCCTTGAATGCTTATTGTTTTCTAAGCACCAGTTGCAATGTGTTGCCTACAGTAACTAGTAAAATGCTAGTTAACTAATTAATGCAAATGAAGTTATGGGGCTTTATGTTCCAAAACCACAATATGATTATGAGGCATGCCATAATGGGGGATTCCGGGTTAGCTTTGACCACCTGGGGCACGAGCATTTCTTACATTTCATCCCCATCGAAATGCGGCCGCTGCAGCCAGAATTTTAACTAATTAATGAATTAAGAAGTGATAATCGCACAGCTCCTGGTGCCTATGGAGGTGCAAGTAATGGACCATTAAAACAGTAATTTTGCTATCTCTAAAGCACAGTTTTAATACTTATGTTGCACCTTCACCAAAGCACCGGGTAATTGATTTCTCAGGTTTATTCAGGAAGGCAGGTCAGATTTGGCACTCTAAGGCATTGCAGATAGTTCACAAAAGAGGCTATCAAACACCCTTTAGCCACCAGTCAAGGTACACTACTCTGATTAAGTCTGAACATTATACTATCCACAGTGCAGCTACATATTTTTTTTTACAGGTGCACGGTGGCACTTTTTTTCAGTCAACTGACTGCTTTCATTCTAACCGAGAAGCTGACAGTGGCATCTGGACAGCGACTGCTGTAGCGTGACCATGCTACGCACAGTTCTATGAGCGTGAAGGAAACAGCGCTAGAAAATGGGATGGTGAGGAGAGGACGCAAACAGGGTGTTCGTCTCCTCTCATCACCATCCTGTTTTTTAGCACTCTTTCGCTGTTTCCTTGAAGTTCAGTGGTGTACCAACCACCCCAATACAACATGCTACTGCAGTTTCATGGCCTTTTCTATGATGCATCGAAACAGCTGGCCTGCATGCAACATTCTAATGCGTGCTCAGTCAGACCAGTGCTGTGTGTAACCTGAAGTTATCCATGCAGTGCACCTTAATATGTTCTACGCATGCTAGCAAACTGTGGAAGTTTCATTCTGATACCTCGCTCGGCTTCTTATTTTTATTTTTCATGCTTGATTTTTTTTTTGCCTTCTGCATTGCTTGCAGCATTGGGATGATGTTTTCTGAGTGGGGCATTCTCGTGTGTGCATTGCTTTATATTTTGCTGGTGACCAATTTTTCACCGGATCATCACTGTTATCAAGGCATCACTCAGCACATGTCATGCGTACTGTATTTAAACGTTCTTGTATGCTGTCGCCAGTTCTACTGAAAGAGACTTATCTTATCAGACTACCTGCTTCATGTGGCTAGTGTTACACATTTCCAAATGTGCTCAAGCAATAGTGATTGCACTGGAATGTGCAGTGATACACACATATGTAGCAGACGTACCTGACCCATGAACTCAGGCACAACGTCCACCCACTGTGGTCACTGCTATTGTTGTGATTCGACTGTTACTCGTCTTTAGAGGCACAGGTTCTGGACTGACACAGGACTGACAGTTTTGGCGGTGTCTGGTTATTCACTGTTACTACAATGTGCAATATCAAGCATGTGCACTTTGGCTGTAGAAAAACGCTGCTAATATGCAAGTTACAAAGTAAGCATAACTATTTCAAGAGTGTAAAAAGTTTCAGCTGATTTTTTATAACAATATATTGCAATATGTTGAGTATGCATCCACAGTGAAGTGCCGTTTCTAACAGACTAAAAAGAGAACCTCCTGGTAGTCCTAACTTAAAAACTAAAAGCAAGCAAACAAACGAACAAACTTTAAAACCATGCATTTCGGAGCTCAATAGCTAAAAATATAAAGAGAACCAAAAAAGCTAGTGTCCATAGCTAGGAACAATTATTGCCATAAGGGCAGTAAATGGAACGATTGCACTGACTGAAAAATTTAACTAAAATGTGATTCAAAAGTAGACAGACAATATTTTCTTTAAACAAGTTGCTAATAAAGTCCACAGTATAATGTAGCTAAATAATCGGTCATAAATTTGCCATAATTTGTTCTTGGATTAAGTAGTGAGTAGTTCAATGCAAACGATGTGAAACTGCAACTAGGAAATTGGCAGTTAGTAAATTGTGGGAATGGAATCTTTTCTTAAATTATGTAATCTATAAGCCTTTCAATGTAGGAAGTCTCCAATAAAAAAAAGAAATGATTCAATGTGGTCTCTTTTTGTGTTAAGACGAAAAAGTGTGCACACTGTGACATTAAAAACACCACAAAATTCTAATAATTGCTGCCATACAGGAGAACAAGAGCTTTTTTTGTTTTTCTTCATAAGTGTGTCCCATTTCAGGTCTTATTTTCTTTTTCTTTATGGAATGAAAGAGTAATGAATAAATTTATCACTCTAGTGATTTGTTAGTGTGCGCAGTTCAATTCTGCTTATTTCTTTCAGAATGCACACTGGGCCAAATTGCTTAACAAGTATTTACCCAACAAATGGGTCAATTGCTAGCAAAAAGCACGTCCACAACAGCAAAGTGAATGAGGAATACTCGCTACGAGCCAACCAAGCACAATGGAGGCACTACAGCTCAAGACCTAGCGAGCTCGAACAATGGGCTCTCAAGACAAGTGCTCGTCAAACAAAGGTGCCCGCTCAGCTGTGACACGCCTCGAGTCTCGCGTCAGCGAGCAGGATAGCCTGCTGCAAGATAGCGTGCCGAAAACAGACAGGTGAGTATCACAATACACTGGCAGCGTACGTAATGTCGTACTGCCGCTCGCTATGTTATATCTCGATCCTCTTGTTAGCATATATATATATATATATATATATATATACACTCGGCTCTCCGATCCTGCGCATCTTCTGTTTGTATGCGAGCCCTTTACTCCTTGCCACTGTCGTTCAGTGTTTGTAAACAAGCAATGAGATGGAATAACATGGGCTGCAGCCAGTGGGGCTTGGTATCCTGAACCAATATGGGAGCTATGAGATGCCATAGTACATAGCTCTGGATTAAAAAAGTACTGGCACAGCATTTCCAACTTGCCTCTTGTTTTTCTCTTGCAATAAAGGCAGGTTTAAACTCTAAACTACTGGCAAGCATCAAAACGTTCAATGTAACTTACTCTAATACTTGTTTTTATAAACCAGTGTTTCAGTTTCGGTATCTAGAGGAGGCCTTTGGATGCATCATGATGCACTATCTCCCCCCGTTGCTGTCACATGCGAGCACAGCCAGCATAAATGTGCACAGCACTCCTGTTAATTCTTTTATGGACTCCTTATATACTCTATTTTATGATGCCGCAAAACATTAGGATGATGACACAATACACAATGAAGACATTATGCCACTGACATTGAGAGCTAGTATTGGGATACAACTTTCGTACCAAATTACTAAGATATTGTACATTTCCAACTTGGCCAGTACAGGATGTGCGCAGCATAGTTTGAACTCCAAAAGTATGTGTCAATATACTCCTTTAAGGCGACACTACGGATAAACACTAAATCAATTTACTCTTATAAAGTGTTCTCTCGAAACCTAATTTTTATGAATTGCACTGCAAGAAGTTTGCTACTAGAACAGAAATTGAAGGTCAAACTTCCATTTTATGAATGTAATAGAAAAAAAATTCAAGTACCGTTATGTTAGTGCGACGTCACAATTGTTGAAGCATATATTCATATTTGGGCCATTCTGGCCTTAGCAAGAGTCATTGAAACTCGCAAGTGCAATGGTGGGAAAGCCTTTGTGCATCTTGGAACAGCCAGTGGGGCAGGTGACATATTCTTTTGGAGCACTTGCTCCTGTGATCGGAGCACACACAGAGAAATGAAGTTTAGTTGACAGTTCTCTTCAGTTGACATAAATTATAATAATTTTCTCATAAAAACAGGGAACAGAACAAATGATTCATCGCAGCATGTGATGTTGACAGAGGGGAGCAGAGGACATGCCGTCAGCTGCGTAGCTTAAGTTAGCAAGCATTAAATGGACACAAAACCACTTTAGTGCAATAAAATCTCTAAAAAAATATTCTTGCTTTTTAGCAAGAGCTAAAGGCCGTGTGTCCTGACAGGGTTGCTGGCTTCTGTTGCCATTTGAAATGCAGGTACATTTACATTTTATACAGGTCTATTACATTGTGCACACACTTAGTGACATACTCTTTTCGTGCACGTCACACACAGATCATTCACATGAACCTATATATCTAACAGATTTGAAATCCAACACAAAACAACACATACACTTAAATCAGGACACAGAGTTCTCTGTTTCTACCAGGATTACAGCTCAGGGAGCACTTTATTTATATGTACGAAATGTAATGATTTAGCAGAAAAGCTTCATATAATGTTTTTCAACTGCAGGTGCATTAAAACTTATTTCCTTCTCAGCAATATTTAAAAGCAAGGGTAGCTGATCATATTGGTCTTGATACCCATAATTTGTTCGAGTGAATGGTGTTGTTCTGTGTTGTTTGTACCTCACTGGCTATAATACCACAAACTAATGCAGCCGATGAATGCAGCAGTGCCACGCTTTGTATTGTATGGTGTGGTAGCTCCCCAACTTCTGCACCACCGAAAGTATGCCATGGCGCAGGAATGGTGCAATTAAGGCCGAAAAATTCCATCAAGCCCATCTCAAGATGTCTGCCAACATTAAAGGGACTGACGAACAATTTTTATGGTACCCATTCTTTTTTTCAGAGCAATGGAAAGCTTACCAGTCAGACTGTGTAATCACGTAGTGCTAGCATGGAAAATGCTGTGGAAAATTTTTTCTCATACATTTTTTTATCTGCAGTGAGGATGTAGTCATTCACTGGAAGCATGCTGAAAACAGTGATAAGTGAGTGCGATAGCAATTGTATGCCAGCATTGGTGGAAGGGAGATAACAGGTGTGACTAGAGCTGTGAGAAAGTATTATTTTGTTTACCAAGCCGACGTTCCTGCGATCCATGTTTTCGAAAGTGTAAAATTGTGTCTGCAATAATAGCTATATGTTTTTGTGGTTTCCTGTGCAACTGCTTTGGCCACTAACCGGTCAAGGGTGTTTTTTAGCCAAGCCAAGTTGAGTAATTGAAAGTGAAATGACGCTTTTACACGTGATATGCAGTTCAGTGTCTTGCCATAGCCATGCGTGTGCTAATATTGTACATAGTGCTGGCACACATTTACAGCACAACTAGCCGATGGCATTTTGTATCTCACAGGGAGACCACAGCTCTGGGTACTTACTCGTAAACTCGCGCACATATGACAGCATGTGCGCTGCAATGCACTGTGGGACACGTTTGCTGCTCGTTATTGCCATCGACTTTCTTTACTTCGCCATATGCATAGAGTAAAGCCGCAAGAGTCTAATGATATACAAACTGCAATTTTGAGCATTAGATGTGCTACACTTAATAACAGCAGACTTGGGTACAGTAATCTCATAGAATACGTCGGCATGGAATATCATGGAACATATCATATACTCTCAGGTCATGCATTTCCTTGATTCTAACAGCTTTTTTAATCCCTCTCAACACGGATTTCGAAAAGGCCTCTCATGCGAATCCCAACTAGCCCTTTTTCTTCACGACCTGAATGCTAACCTCGACACTAACCTACAAACAGATGCCATTTTTCTTGACTTCACCAAGGCTTTTGATAAAGTACCACACAAGCGTCTGCTAATGAAGCTCTCTCAACTAAATCTGCCACACGACGTTCTAAACTGGATCGCCCAATTTCTGACTAACCGCTCTCAGTTTGTTTCCCTTAACAATGTCAAGTCTGACTCGCTCCCTGTAACGTCCGGCGTGCCGCAGGGATCTGTCCTCGGCCCACTTTTATTTCTAATATATATCAACGACTTGCCTAATAATTTATCATGTAACATCCGCATGTTCGCTGACGACTGTGTTATCTACCGCAAAATAACTAACATATCTGACCAAACAGCCCTACAAAATGATCTTAATAAAGTGTTAGACTGGTGTAACCGCTGGCTAATGACCCTTAATCCTAACAAATGTAAATTAGTTTCCTTCCACCGCCGCAAAAACCCACTCCAATTTCCTTATAAAATCGCTAACATACCAGTTGGAACAAGTGAATCCTATAAATACCTTGGTGTAACATTAACCCCTGATCTTTCCTGGCGCACCCATGTCACGAATATCATTTCATCGGCTAACCGATCATTAGGATTTCTAAAACGTCATCTGCGTCACTCACCCTACCACGTAAGACTTTTGGCTTACCAATCGTTAATTCGACCCAAACTTGAATACGCATCACCAATCTGGAGCCCTCACCAAGTTTATTTGATTAACGCTATCGAAGCAGTGCAAAATCGTGCTGCTCGCTTCATTCATTCTTCTTATTCATATGATATCAGTGTGTCATCCCTTAAGAATGACTCTGGTCTGCCCACTCTTTCGTCTCGCCGCAGGATCGCCACACTATCACTTTACCACAAGTTTTATCACAGTTCTTTCAGCCATCCACCTTACATCGCTCCCGCCGCTCGCACATCCCCCCGCACGGGCCATCCACTTCAAGTCACCCGACCCCGTTCTGGCACCACTACTTTTTCTGCATCATTTTTTTGCCGCGCAGCTTCAGAATGGAATGGCCTTCCCCACGACATTGTTTCAATCACCTGTCCATCACGTTTTATTCAAAGTGTATCCATATACCTGTCTTGTTAAATACCTGTGGCATTTGTAACATCTCTGTACAACCCACCCCTTATGTAACACCCCCTTGTGGGGTCTTTAAGGAAATAAAGTGAAGTGAAGTGAAGTGAAGCACCAAGATTTCACCGCCAGGCCGCGCCACTTATTGGTTTTTGTAACTTCCTTTGACAATTTGAAATTATAATTCCTACTTAAATAGCTAACAGCGTGCTCGATTCTATCACTGTAAAAGATGGCCACTTCATTTCCATCATCGTCTCACCACACATTCTGGCCAGTTGTCAGACCCTTTAATACAATCAGCATAAGAGCAACATTGGTACAGCATTCCTACCACTGTAAGTGTAGTGTTGGGCCTCTTTAGAATACAATGTCGTCAGTCTTTACCAATAAATAATAACTGGGCCTAAGCAGATGCCATAAATATCCATGGACATAAGGTCATGGCTGACTGGTGTGGGAATTTCAAGACGACCCCCGTCTTTCGTTTTTCCACTTTTTCTTGATGACAAAGCCTCTTCTCATGGTAAGAGTGGCTTTATCAGTATTGATAAAGTGTCATTACTATTGCAGCTGAAATTATTTTTATCTTTAGTGCTCCTTTAACGTTCACTACCCAGGTGCCTCTTAACAAGCCCTCGAAGCACAGTATACGAGTGTCCTTAGAGTGGGATCGAACAGCAATTCAGGCAGGACAAAATAAGGACGGCAGACACCGCATTGACTAACAGCGCTGCCCGGTCCTGCCTTCAGCATCCTGTCTGAAGTGCTCTTCGATTCCCTTCCAAGAATGCGCCAACCGGCCCAGTTCAACATGCTGTTACAAGTGTTTTTGCATCTCCATCAAAATGTGGCTGGGACTCAAACCTGTGATCAGGTGCGCAGCAATAGAGCGCCGTACCTAAATAATCTACTATGGTGGGCAAAGATGACGCCTTATCCTCTATTGTGCACGTACGAAGCAGAGGCGATGTGCAAATGTTAGGCACAATATTAAATCACATAATATTCTTTTTAAATGAGATGGTCACTGCTGCAAGGACACACCAGGCAAGCTCGACATAGGCAGGCTCCTTACCTTCTTTTTGTGTGCGTGCATATTAGGCAAAACATTTAATGAAAGCTGGTACAATTATTGTTATTTTGTAGCAGTAATATAGTAGTGGTAGTAGTGGTAGTAGTAGTACGTAGCAGTTGTACTAATAAAGAATGATATCAACAACAGCAAGCTTGTGGCAGAATGAAGATCCCTTCTGGAAATTTAAAGTCAATTCTGTCCTGCACAGACCAAACACAGCCTACATCTGCAAATGTTCTAATCTCAATGCGGCATCAAGTCCTCTGCTGTCAATGACAGTGTTCCTCTTCTGCTCATTTACATCAGCATCCTTCATTCACTTAACAATTTAAAATTGTGGAGAACAAAGCGATGTCATACAACGCATGTCACCAGTGTTTGCAATTTGTCATAAATAAATAAATAAATAGGTTCTCTTTCTTTGGCATTTACCCTCTTATGTAACAGACTGTCATTTATCTGCTCTACCTCTGTCACATAACCTGCCTAACTCCACTTCTTAATCTTAATCCCAACTAAAAAGTACCACATAAAAGGGCAAGAAAGATAAACACTCAATCTGTTTAGTTGATAAAGTATTCATTCAAAACCTTATATTCATTGAATTCTTGGTAAAAGACTGATTATACAAAAAAAATCAAGGTCAAATTTGATTATTATTATTTTTTAAATTTCACGCCAACACCCTAGCGCTGCTGTGTCAGTGCGACATGAATTTCGAAGTATTTTTTCTTTCATTTTAGGAGTTGTGGCTCAGTGGAAGTTCTCGAAACTTACTAGGTTCAGTCTTTGGACCTTTTAGAATACAATGGAGTCAACCTTTACCGGTGAAAAATTAACTAGGCCCAAGAAGACGGCGCCAAATCCATGATGTTAGAGCAATCTGGTGCGGCAACTTCTAAGGTAGCTTCGGCACTAGTCTTTAACTTCTGCATATTTTTTTTTATTATAAAGTACCTTTTCACGATAAAAATTATTTTTTACGTATTGTGTTAGGGGAATTTACTAATACAGCTCCAAAAATGTTTCTCTTTAGCATCCCTTTAGTTATGTTAATCCACAGTTCAGACTCGTTACCTCAAGCGTATGCCTAGAGTTTTTTCTGTGTGAGTAAGCCTTGAAGAAAGCCGACTCATTTTGTAAGTATGGCTGATTGATTTCACTATACGTTGTGGCTACCTAGTCAATTCAATCTAAATTAGTTTAACTTCCAGAAAATTTCTTGGAAGTTACTATCGGTGAAAAGTGGAATCAACCACTTGACGAGACCTATAATTGCCCCCCTTGACAGTATGTGACGATGCAGGTAAGAGTACAATGACAATTTTTATGACAATGCAACAGAAAAAAGAAAATCAAAAAGCAAAACAATACAGCTTTCACTGTAGCACACATACAAAGAAAACTACTTGTCTTTGCTGTCTGCCACTAGACAGTAAAGCAGTCTTCATTGCTACACACTTATATATTGTCTCCTCAAAGCTGCCTTCTTTACCACCTACACCGGTCTTTGAACAGGACTCATTATGAGGATTGTCCAGTGATGATGACGAACCAGCAGTTAGTGCCAAGAATTTGGATTACATTATACACCTCCGTCTCTCGTTTTCATTTCAATAAAAAACAAAGATAGCAACTTCGTCAACAATGCAAAGAAGTGTGTGATAGGTGGTGCAATGTTGTGCACAATAAATCTTGCCCTCTATCATGCGGAATTGGTTGGAGCTAACATTTGCGGTGCACCTGAGCAATCTGTTTTTGAAAAAAAGGGAATTTCCTTCTACGTTGGCTCTCGCCCTTGTCTTTTTTGTTTGTGGAGGTGGCACTCCATGGTGGTGGCGAAATGGAGAGACAGCTTTTCTTTCCTCCACCTTTCTATACTGCCTTTTACTTCTTATCACTGGCGTCATTTAAATGCTTTCGTCTAGGTGCTGATCAATGCAGAAGCTTTCAAAGCATGGCATAACTAAGTCATAGTGTGTCAGCCAACTGTAGTAGCTGGTGGCATGACCACGTTGCCTAGGTGAAGTATTCTTCTCTACTGTAGCATTGGCAGAATGGCTGTCAGGTAAAACCTACTAGTGGCGAACCAAGGGTTTGGAGTTGAAATTCTTGTGGAGCACTACAACCTTTCGTTATTTATTTATTTTGTTATAAACTTCGTGCAACGCACATGGGGATTCTTGTGATGAACACTGGCGATCCTGGGGGACGTGAAAGCAACGAGGGGTGTGAGCCAGCGATATAGCCCTTGCTGTGTAAAAAAAGCAAATAAACAGTGCAGGGAAGAATGTGCCCACCTTGCAGGACGGGCAGCTGGGGCAAAGCCAGGATGGCCCACTTGGAGAAGGAGACACACTGGACGGCCGTGTTCATGCGCCAGATGGAGAGCTCCAGGGAGCCGTCGTCCACCCGCTCGGCCACCACGCTGATCAGCGGGGGCCATTTCTTGGGGCTGCTGTAGCACAGGCCGTGCACCGTCCTGCACAGCAACGTCAGGCACGTTGCTCAGCCCCAAACACATGAGTAGCCACGGAGTGCCCAATAGTAGCCAAGGAACTACTCCGTCCTCACTAGTCAGCAAGACAAGGGTTGTGCAATGTTGTGGGCCTGTATTCACAAAACTTCTGTTATGCAACGAGCTAAAAGAATAAAGTAAACTGTGGGATGAATTTTTTTTTTTGTAAGTTACATCAGCATGAAGCCAACAGAAGATGAACAGCCAGAAAAGGATATGAGAAATTATTTGTCCTTTTTAAACTGAAATTCTGAAATTGCATCAAAAAGTGCAAATGAAAGTGGATGAAAAGGCAATGTGCTGTAGGTAGGAGCCAAACTTTTTGCATTACATCTGCGATACTCTACCACTGGGCTGCCACAGTAGCCACACACATGAGCACTTGGGCGTTTGTGCATGTGTACTAAACCTAGCCATCAAAATGTTGTCCACGGTTGGCCACAGCTGTGGCGATTGTCTCATTATCAAGCTGATTGCCATCACAAAGAGCAGAGCCTGACTGATGCCCAATCAGGAAGGGCTCTTAAGTAGAAGGACTCTTGTGAATATAGTTTTCGAAAGCAGCCAAGAAAGTATACCTAAGTGGCAACCAAATGGTTGTCACAGAAACCCATGCTCTGCACTACTCAGTGCTGCGAACATGAGAGGCATGTTCAACGACTTAGTGTTGTGTTTAAACACAAGAAAAAGTTGGAATGCAGCCGAGTGAATCTCCAAAATTTTTGTAGCTAACAGACACCAGCAGTATGTAACCAATTTGGTGCAAGCTAGCCAAGACCCTGCCATAAGTTCATCATGCAAAGCCACAAGGTCAAACCGGATGCACACAGCACAAGCTCTACCTTCTTAATCATCCAATAACAGCACGCAAAACGAGGGACAAACACAGAAGAGACATAAACATAACTCTGCTTGTCTCTCATTTTATGTGCTATTATTAGATGATTATGGATAACTGATTACCCTGGATTTCCACCTTAACTTCAGTGGCTTTGCACTATAAGCTTATAAATATGTTGCACCGACAAAGCCGAATCTCCACTCTTGTCAACCCTGAATGACAGGTGCAGAATGTCTATCTTCACTCAAGCTTCCACAAGCACGGATCAAACGTGTTTGCTAGTTGACACAAGAACGTAGGACCCAGATCACAGTAGCCTTAGAATTAAAGATATGCTACAGCAGAAGGCAAAAAATACTAAAATACTAAAAAGAGATGGACTCTATATAGACACAGCAACAATGAACTGTGCCACAGTGAAGGAAAAATGTTTATAAAGCTTATTAATGCAACATTCACAAGAACGGCTGTATAATTTGATTTGTATTGAAGTTTATGCTGCAACAAAGTTGTGACGAAGACCACGCGAAAAAGCTGCAGGTTGCAGCTTGAGGGGAACTTGGCCACCTCATACACAGGCAGCATCATAGTGGTTGACAGAAAACATGCATTTTTACTTGCTGTTAACAAAAAAAAAACATTCATGCAGAAAGACACAAAAACCACAATCAGATTACATAAGCAAATGATCGTGGAAAGGTTTCACAGAGCTTTTTGAAACAGGTATGATAGAGATGAAACAAAAGAGAACACGAACTTGTCACGGCCACAGAACCCATTATACAAATATATTGCATAGTTTTTTATAGGCAGAACAGACACAATAGGTCTGAAAAATTGAATCATCAAGATCACTTAGCAACTGCATGTCTTTTTCTTTTTTTCAAGTTGTTCTTGGCCTAAAATGCCCCAAAAATGAAAAGGTAGTAAAATATTTGTGTAGATATTACACAGACAGACGAGCGCTAAAAAATCCAGCATTTCATGATAAAATCGTAAAAGTTGGTAGGTGTGCAGTACATGTAGACTATATGTGTCCAGGAATAGAAATTTTTGCTGCATGGGCAATATTCAAGTATAGACTATAGACAAGCCACAAAGTGTCACGCCATTGAGATTTGGTGACATTGCAATCACTTTGTATGCCCCCCTTCCCCCCCTAAAAAAATTTGACAGACTCTACTGTCATGTTTTTTCTCAAAGGCAAGGTTAAAAGAAGTGGCCAAGTTTTCAGAAGTCACTTGGTTCTTGGAAAGTCTGTACTTTGGACAGAAGGTCAGGAAAATCTCTCTTTTAGTCCCTCTTAAACCAACTGCTTGTGCTTTGACCTGTCTCCTCCATTGCTGGTGGTTTGGGTTGTTTGTCCATGTGGTGCGCGACCGTGGCATGATCACTGTTGTTGAGTAATGGAGGCATTTTCTTTATGTGCCAGTCACTGATGCAGGAACTGACGCAGGAACTAGTTTCCTGGAGTGAATAAGGACAGACACATCCCACTTGTTTGGGGACTCATAACTGGCAAGTTATAGTGCTCACTGTGACATGTATGAGAATAGTGTACATAAACACATCATCATGCCAGACTCATGTGTTCAAGGAGACAATAAAGGCTGCGCAACATTGACCTTTTATTTTAACTTGATCAAGGCGCCATAATTTCTGTTGGTTCACTGCATTGATAATTAATAGACAGGTGCAGATAGCTGCTCCAGTTCCTGCTACTCTTCCATTAGAGGTGTGCGAATAGAAATTTTTGAGAATGAATCAAATATGAGCTAAATAGAGCCAGAAGCAAATCGAATTGCATATCGAATGTTTTTTTAGATATAGAACAGGCCAATTTCACCATTAATAAAAAGGATATTCATATCTTAGTATCTTCAGCATGTCTTCAAGCTTCTGTCACTATACTGCACATTATGAAGCGTTGTTCAGTAAAAGCACAAGTAAAGGATCGAGAACAAATAAACAGTTTGTTTGTGTGCACAAGAATCCTCAGTCAGTGCAAATGACAGCAGTTTAGCCATAAAGCTTTGCTTCCCTAAGTGTCTTGCTGTGTGACTTTCTCATGTTTTACGTCTATTCTGGGAAGAAATTCGTTGCACTTTTGCTCCAACCTTATGTTTGGTCATCCACCACTAATGATATAAAATATTTTAAAACTGTTCAAAATATATGCATTTGTATTTACGAATAGTAACTATACAATTCAAAGACCCAATTGAATTTGCCAATATATGTGGTTTTCAAAGTTTCAAATATTTGCACACCCGCAGTTTTTAGTTAAAAAAAAAAGAAAACAGTTTACCTTTCCTTGATCCCTTTGTGCATTGCGTCCTCTCCGCCATCTTTTCATCATTGTTATCATCATCATCCTTGCTCCTACTTTCTTGCTGCAACTAACACCAATTAATTCTGCGAAATTCATCCCCCACGCTCAGCCAAAGCCACTAGTTCGGCTGGACCAATGTTGATACCAATGAACTTGCAGCTTATACCAACGTCCCATGGTGCATTTTCTATTGTGATCAAGCTCGATCCAATTTTTCGGTTGTGACTGGTTCATTTGCACAAGCAGCGGAACCAAACCAATCACGGTTGAGAATTTCAATCCAGATCAGGCCCGATCGCTACTGAAAGTGACTGTGTGACACGGGTATAAGTCAGCAGTGGGCCGAGCTTGAAGTAGAGAGGCCTAGAGTAAATTGTGCTGGTGTTACATGTTTTTCACAAGTTCAGTAAGAGTGTATGAGATTGGGAAAAGCTTTGAAATGAATGGCAGAGTCAGAACAGAGGTATGATGGCAGAACTAGCTGTGAACACGAACGAGACACGTTGGGCTTATGAATGCTACCAGAACATTTCCTGTCACCCTCATTCAGCTCGTGGATCTATATGCACAGGTAAAAGCAAATTTCAAAATGGTCCCCTTGGAAGCACCTACGGGGATGAGAAGGGTGTTAATTAGTGTGTATGTCCAACTTCAGGGACCACATGGTTTACATATATTAGCTGTCTGACCAAGCCATAAAGAGTCAAGGGACGTCAAGAACTGGGGGGGCTTTGCATACCTGAGAGATGTGGTTGCAGACCATAACTAGTTTTGAGTGACTATATCAAAAGCTGTATCTTTGAAATGTAATTATAGTTTTAATATGGTAAAATGAAGATACATACGGTTTCTCATTTGGATAGAATATATATAGATAGCAACAGCCATAGCACTGCTGCTGTTGGAACTACTGTTGGAGTAAAAACAGCTAAAGAAGAGGGCAATGCTAGTATCTTGCACTGGGAAATATACATCATCAAGATAACAATAGATAATGTGGAAAACATATTTTTTTCACGAAGTGCTGCTCACAAATTTCTTTTTTCTACGTGCACCAGATTTTGATAACAATTCCATTCTTCATATACATCTTTTTTCATACTGTACCACTTATTCAGCTTAGAATTAGGCAAAAGCAGTCTGGAAGCTACTATAGTTGTTGCAAAAAAAGAAAAGAATTTAAAATGAGCAAATATACTTTGTTGTGGTATTCATTATTTACAAGACATTTGTTTCATGCACAGAAAAGACACTCTAAGCTGATCAAACAAAGAAAGTGAGAAAAAATAAAAAGAAAGCTTGGATAAAATGAAGCACTTATAACATTACTGGGTCAATATTAAATATCAGGTGAACCATGGGCAGAATTACTTGCTCAGAAATATCACCGAAAAAACATGAGAAACCATAGCTTCACAGGAATGTAACTATGCCAACTGACTGTTTTTTGCTACATATATGCAAAGCATACGAAAAAATAAAGGTAATTAGTTCAAAAAGAATGAATAATTCTCATATCACTATAAAAAGAAGGTCAATGACATTCCGAGAGTCTTCATTGATAGCCATCAGGAGCTATGAGTCAACCTGTCACAACTCCCTTCTGTCAATTGCCAAATGAAACAAGCAGTTCTGCAGCTAATTACATAAGTTTATTACCCTCACTAACTTGATGGTGGCTACAATGCTGAATGCAATCAGTTGTAGTCGAAAATGCAAGCAGCAGATGGTTTGAAGCATGCACAATGTTAAACATATGTTAACAATGGAGTCAGACGGACAATTGTAAGTTGAAGGCCATTATAACAAAGTAGTATCTGGCACATCGGCATGGCATATAACAAAGTAGCATCTGGCTTCATTATATATCTGATATTCGTTATAAACACACATAATTTGCACTAGTAACAGCGGTGAGGCATTATTTACTTCGTTATGTCTGATAATTCATTAGTTTGTGTTCAATATACCGAAGTTCAACTTATATGAAATGTCACTGGACAATGTCAAATATATTGTTTTTGAAGAAAATAAAAAGATTTCGTGGCTATATTTTAACACTGAAAATAAACAAATCCATCGGTTACTTCAGTAAAAAATATATCTAGCAATACCAGATAGAATTTGTTGTTACTTGACTCAGTAGCTCAATTACCCATTTGATGTGTTCTCACTACCCAGCTAAATATGTTTCCTAGGTGAATGCACAATTTCCCGATTGTAGCAAGTTCATATATAATGTATATAATACTAAATGCAGCTTTCGTTGACAAATAATGCAAGCAATGTTTCATTGATATGACAAAGTGATACATATACTGAATCCATGAGGGAAGTTATGTAGTTGCCTAACCATGCATGTGCAGTTTCAGTATAATGTTCCTCATATAATTTACAACATGAAAAGCTCACCTCAACTGCAAAGCACATGGCAACGAAAATATCACGCGTTCGTGAGTCAGGATGTAAGCCCTGAGACTCCGGTATCCGTTGCTTGCAATTACTGGGTATATTGATCTCAATTAAGTGCATAATAGAAATATGAATATCCTCCAGCAGTTGCCATTGATCAAATCTATGCTCTTCCTGTACAGTCTACAATTTCCTTGATTGCGCGGAATATAAAAGCACGTAGTCTTTACAATAGAGCTGAATGTATCTTTAACAAATATATAATTAAGATGACAAAAAGAAATATGCACACAGTTAATTTTCTTATCTGCAGCATATAAATTAGGCAAATTTTTAATCGCCGTACGTCTCACGACGTCACAGCATGACGAATCAAGAAGAAGAAAAAAGTGATTTGCAAAGCCACTGTTCTCTAATATAATGGATAGGCGCTAATAACACACAAAACTATGTCGCACATCGTATTATAACATAGCATACATTCCTCCACACATGTGCAAGTCCCCAAACGAAGTTTAGGCCTAGTGAATGAAAAGTTCGTTTGCAAGACTAAACCACGTTTTAGGCAGACATATTCGCATCAATGTATTTTACCTTCGAGCATTTTATTAACGTTCCGCCTTCAAGTGTGAGCGTAAAGTAAGTACGTACGCCACGGAGGTTGTGCGAACATCGTAACGTTTGCACTCAAAAGACACTTCACCGCACCACACATAGTACTGTGGCTGAGCACGCTTTCTGCAAAGCCGTCGTCGCGATTTGACGGTTTAGGATGTAAACAGGCACTGGCGCAGCCTCGGCTTCACACGGGATCGGGCCAAAATGGGGAGGAATGCAGGCCTCTGGAATGAACACGCGATTCTTCTTTCCCGCGGACCATTTCATCCATCCGTCTCCGCACAAAACACGCGGATAACACGTCCGCGCGCGCTCACACACGAACGGTCATCGATATGCGATTTTAGATATCGATCCGCATGCACAACGCAGAGAAATAAGAAAGGGACATAAAATAGCTGGAAGTATTCCTGAGGCTCTTTTATAGCGCCACTGAGGCATCAAAAACTGGCCCATAAGTTATTCAATACGAGCACGCGCGCCGATATATGTGCGCGATCCCGACGTGAAAGGATATGTGAAGCGCTGCTGGGCGATCGAGTACGATTTTATTGTATATTTTCTTGCGTCCCGAGAGAACGTCTGCGCTTTGTGCTCTGTTCTGGAGTAAGAAAAGCGGTATACGTGGTTCGGGAGATATCACGTACGTAGGCAAGGACGCACTCCAAGCGATGCGACGAGAGAAAATTAGGTCACACTCGCCTGAACAAGCCGAGCACCTGATGACGGCAGAAGTGGACCTGGTGATGACTGGTCGACGAGTTTTTGGGCGGCTGCAGCGGTGTGATGAAAACGCAGTCGCCGTCCGCCCAGATGAGGCCCACGGTGCAATAGAAACCTGAAGATTTCGAGGCGGTGGTCGGAAAGAGAAGAAAAAGAAAATCGATGTAACCATAGTATATGTGAGAGTGTATGTAGTACGCTCCGGAGCCGGAGCGCATGTATATATGGAAAGGTCGATGTAATATGCTCTTCACCCACGAACGTACGGAGAGAGTGGATCGAGGAGGAGCAAACGATGCGGTCCCGATCGAGCACTGTTTCGCAATTACGGCCAGCATGCAGAGTTTGCTCGGCTCCTACAGAAGCGCGATCGCCTGCACTCTCCGGCGGCGCCCGTAGCCTCTATCGCAACGGTGCGGGCCGCGCGCGTTGCACGCTCCGCCTCGTCGTGAAACCGCAGACCGCAGTTCACCGCGTACGCACATCTTCGAATCGCGCGTTGGAGATCGCCAGTCGCCGCGCGCTTCAATGGAGTCGGGCGCGCGCAAGCGGCCCGTCCCACCCGCGCGCCGAGATGAGCTCCGGCCGTACGCGCTCCTTCGTCTCCGCGTTTTTTTTTTTCCCCTTCCTCCGCACAGATGCCCGACGCTCGGGCCGAGATCTCTGCGCTGGCCATCAGTGCGGCATGCACGCACGGGAAGCTGCAGGGAGGGTGGGCCACATCGTGCACCTGCGCCGAGTACTCGACGCCGAGCGCACGCCGCCAGCCCGACGGCGGCGCGCTTTTGACAGCGGCGGCGGCGGAGATGGGAGGCCCGCTCGCGCGGCGAATGAGAACCGATTAGAAAGACATACGCAATGCGACCGCGCGCGCGCCGTGGTTGGGCGTGCAGCACACGGCGAGGGATGAGAAAAAGCGTACTAACAGCTTCTCAGGGCATTGCATCCGGTGCGCCTGATCCTACAGCGCGACAGCTCCATCCTTCCTTTTCGGGCCGGGGGTCACATTCCTCGTCCACACATCGCTACGATCGAAGCGATTAAAAAAACTCCAAAATCCGGAAGGACCGCAGTCCGCAGTCCCTCTGGGATGCTTGTAGCCGGTTCCCGCTGTGGCTGCCAGATGTCGCGTCTGGGTGGCGAAGATTTTTTTATGTGTTGTGTTCGTGGCAGTTATTTATCTTCGCCCAAGAATATTAACAATCATACTCATTTTATAAAATTAGCGTGACACATTTTTGCACTCGATCCTTGTATGTAAATTTCACTATTTGTAAAATATTGATTCAATAGTGGCGCCAGCTAGCGCGCATTGTCGCAAGGTCACCGCGCCAAGTCGTGCCCGTTCGCGCTTTTCAAAGCACGAGCATTTACAGCGCTTCCTGTGCCACTTGTTTGCGACTGTTGCTGCTACGGCCTTCACTGCCTTCACGCCGGCTGATCGCCTATTTCCTCTTGTGTACAGCTCTTGGGTAAGCGACTTTACTTTCTACATTTTTAATTAGTAACAGCGTGCTGTAACTGTATTGACTCCTCAAAAAAAGAGGAGTCATTGATATCCTCCAGTAGGCGTGGCTATGCGCAGCACGTTCGTGGCGCACGCGCGTTTTCGAAAGCGGCGTGAAACTCTAGCCTTGTGAGAGGAATGGTGCGACTGGTCTGATCGTCTCTTGTTAGACATGCGATATTTCAGCTGCAGCTAACGGTTGAAAGCGAGCAGGTCGATCTGCGTGACAATGCTGCCATCGTGCAACTTCGAACACGACAAAGGGCCCACGGGCAGGCGGAGCGAGGGCGCAATGGGACAAGTCCCCTTTGTCGAAACGTTTGCTTTCGGGTTGAGGCTTCTCTTGTTTGCCCACATTTAGCCACGTTTTGTGATGGTACAAGTTGGCATATGCATACCGGTGCTCACTGTAGTAGCAGTAGTAGTATACTAAGTAACATATTTTTTATTTCTGTTTTATATAAAGAAAAGTAAGGCAAATCAATGTTGACCGCACTGTTGTTGATACCTGAGTGGGGTGTTGTTAGAGGGAAGGGAAAGGAGGCAAGAGAGAGGATAAAGTCGCAGGGGAGGAAACTACTTACATCTTGCACATTGAGATACGAATAAAACACGACCATGCAAACATGAAAAAGCGCTTGTGCCGTCGCTTCAGCGAAGTGCTTGGAATATCGGCCGCGCGCACCGGCACCATTTTAGTGTATCCATTGGATATCTCGATTTGGTGTCTATAGGCTTAATTACTTTGCGCTTGCTTTATTTTTTGCTTTTAACGTGAATGTGTAAGCTTCAGTTACACGCAGGCGTCGTCCAGCCGGCAGAACACTGACATTTACAGGTGGCTTGCGTCAGATCAGCTGGCGCTCTCTGTACAGCCCAGCTGCTTACGGTATATATGACGAAGTATGCGATCGTAATGTCGAGAGAGAGAAGGTCCAGCTAGTTTCTGCGCGTAACATGAGGCAAGTGGCGATGTGATTTGCGTCGCTGAAATGTTACACTCACAGTGTGTTTGTTGCATCAGCGGTGTCGCAATGCGTTCGTACGAGACGACCGCTTTTTCCGGCTGACTTGCCTCTGGCACTTTCGCGCTTGTAAATGGGATGTTCTCGTTCACGTAAAATAAACTCCCGAAGGTTTTATCTCTTTTTTTTTTTCTCGTATGCGTGGTTATACCCCAGCGGTATTGGCCAGGAAGCGGCAGCTGGACTTGCAAGCCATGATTAAGCCCTAACCTGTTTCTTAAATATCTCTGACAAAACACAGGCTATTCAGTGGCACCTGTTACTGACCTAGATTCTTTATTGTAAAAGAAAACTGCAAACGTTTATAGAACCAGCATTACGGCATTTCTGATATTCTCGTATCAGCCGTGGAACGTTCGAGCACGGCGATTATTTTTGGCGCCCCCGTTCGAAACGCCTTCGTTTTCCGGTCACGTGTCCATTAGCACTGACTTGCTGAGAGAGCGAAAAATGTCCCAAATATGGTGGCATATCCCAAGTCAAACAGTCCTTCCTTGTCAGTGTGTCTAGCAACCTGGAAAATCGGGAATTCGCAGGGATTTTAAGTAGTCAGGAAAAACTCAGAGAGAGCTCAGGGAATTTGTGCTTCTATCAGGGAAAATTAGCTGTAATTTTATTGAAAGGGTCGAAAGTCCAGGTAATGCTGGCTCGAGTAACAGACAGGAATCGTTATGAATAGTCTTTGACGTCCTGTCGTCGGCTGGAGGAGTTTCCAGTGTACAGCCAACGACCAACTTTCCGGGTTCCCGATAATTTGGACGGCTTCGCGGCACCACCACGTACTCCATAGAGTCAGTGTATCAGAACGTCTTAAATTTCGGACGTAAGAACTCTTCGCCGTACTACTTTCTGGAGGTTTTCCCGTGACCGCAGGTCTGGAACGGCGTTAAAGGGGTGGAGACATCAACATTTTCGTTCATGAGTTTGTTGATTCAAACGTTGCGTCATGCTTCAGGGAGCACGATACACACAGCGGGATTCATATATATCCGATAAATAATTTAATAACAGCATTATTATACCGAGCGATTTCGGTTTCGGTTTCTGGGCTCCGGGGGAAGCTATGACGTCAGAGGAGAAAACTCAACATGGCTTGGTCACGTGGGCCACAAAAAATAGTGACGTAAAACTATGCTGCGTCGTCTGCTCGCGCAAACGCGTGCTCTGCCAGCAGAGGTCAACCACTGGCGATTCGAAGTGCATGTCGCGATTATTATAATTATTCCGAAGAGCGACAACAACGGTAAGAAAGTATTGCGGCTTGTGAGAGTCGGTGATTCATTCCGAAGCGCCGTAAGCTTTAGCTTTTAAGTGAACCGGAAAAGGCCTAGCGACGATATCGGCGGCGCCGAACGATCAGAGGCGGTGAAGCTGCCGTCGGTGCCAGAGTGACCACTCCTCGGTCGCTGATTGGCCGCTTCGCCGTACGGCTGCCGCACAAATGGGTCCCGGGCCCGTCCTCTCTACGGCAAGGAAATCTCGCCGTTCGCGAGCGAAACCGCCGTCGCAAGGGGGGCCCGCGAACGGCAAACAGCGTGCGGCGAGTTTCCGTGCCGGCAACGTGGACGTGCCCTCACACTGAGAAAGGCCAAGCGAACGAGAGACCGCTCCGAGCTGCCGAACTATGCAGCTATGCGAGGAGAGAAGCGGACAACACGAACACCGCATATCCTGGTCCCTTTCGGAGTCGGCCAGCTAGTGTTACACTCAAACGTGCAAAGGCCCGTCCGCACGGCAACTCGCCGCATGCAGTTTGACGTTCGCGGGCCGCCGTGCGGCGTTCGTGTTGTCCACTTCTCTCTTGTCGTGTCCGTGTCTGCACGCCTTACCCCTTCTTAGCATTAAGAAAGGATTTCTATATGCCTGTAGCTCGGTCATAGTGGAGGCTATGCTCGGTCGCTCGGCTCAGCATTTCATCGCTACTCATGATACGTCACGTTTTTGTGCTAGTGTGCTATGACGTGGGTATTTTCGTTCCTCCTCTGTGACGTAGTAACTGCCGCGCCAGCTATGGGTCTCGACTACGAGAAGGAGTTTTTAATGACTTTTTGGAGCTGAATTAAAATTATTTTGAAATGTTTGCAGCGTCCAATACCTCGTTCTGGGTGTCCTTGCATACGGAAGCAGCCCACAACATGCTTTTTATAGCCTCAAAATTTGGTGTCCCAACCCCTTTAATCAAACCACCACTGCTGCCGTTTTGATTACCTTGCCGCCTGGAACCGGCGCACTCGCACGCAGGTCTGCTGACAGCCGTAGTCACCATGGCGGCAACGCTAGGCCTAGGTGCTTTGGCGTTCGCTATGAAGCTTCTTGCCGTTGGATGCCGTGTTTTTTAATGGAAGAATTCGCTTTTGTCAGCAATGGCACGGACTCCGCCTTTGTGGTCCTCGCGGTTATCTTAGAAGCTTGGAAAGCACGTGCGTTGCATAATACCGGTTCCCGAAAGTCAGCTTTGCCTTCGTACACAAATGTTACTTGGTGAAGCATAAAGTGTTGCAGTGAAGCATAACAAGCGTGGAAGGGGCTATTTCCATGGGACACAGTATGTATTGCTTAATTACACACGCGTGCACCCCGTATTTCCTGTCACAGTACGAGCACCGATATGCCTAATACGTGTACCGGCAGGCTTTCAGAGCGTTTTCGAATGTGCCTGTGGGGGGTTGAGGCCTTAAGGGCAGTAAATGACATGCATTTATTTTTTCCAACTGGTCGATTTTTCTTAAGTTTTCGAGGCCCTAGGGAGTTAAAAAAAATCAGACTTGTACTGTGCAACTGATCAAGAAAATGCTTCAAGTGGTCTGTAGGGCGAACGAGTTGCGGAAGGAGGACAAGAACAGAAAGGACCTACGCATTGAGGAATGAACGGGAAAGGAAGCGTGCTGCCGCCGTTTTGAAGGAGCCTGAGCTGAAAAAGGTGTTGGCTAATGCCGAGATGCAGATGTCCCTCATCCAAATGAAAATAAACTCTTCAAAGCAGTGAAACGCAACACTGAGGCGTCGTGCGCGGGCTGAGAGTATGTCAGGACAGTTGAGGTTGACTTACGAGCTGTTGAGAGAGAATCTCAATTGTGACAACGTTCGGGCCTCATACCACTGAGCTTGCGATCGTTTGATAGAAATAGCTCATATTGGGAAATATTTGCTTCTGTATGCATCTGCTTTTTATTCGTATTTGAGAATGTCCGACTTGATTTGCGATTTTTTTTTCGAAGACATTTGCTGTGCATTTTACTAACCTATCCCTTCTATTCTCTTTTTGAATAACAAACACTGCTCTTTAGTATTCAAATGGGACTATGTAGTTTTTTAATGTTTTCGCATGCTTACTAGAGAGCGACAGCATCGGGCGATATGGTTTCAGCCAGTCTTGACATAGAACATAGTTCTGCATCACTCAGGGAATTTTGCAAAGGCACTCAAGGAAAACCTGGAAAAGTGAGGGAATTTGGAAATGTCAACTCGGTATACACCCTGCTTGTTTCTTTTTTTTTTTCACGTGTTTTTCGTGAGACGCACGTTTGTGTTCCCTTCTTGTGCACGTGCATGCTCATAGCTTTGCGCCAACGAAACGGGAAGGGACTGCGCGCGTGATGCAGGCTGAGCTGCGACTTGCACGCAACGATTGAAAGAATGGTGGAAGAACGTTTGGTTTGAGCAACGTTTGAACAAATATTGGTAAACAATGATTTGAAGATCGGTGGAAGAAAAGTAGGGAAACGACAAAAAAACGGAGACGCACAAAATCAGAGTTCACATGAAATTTGGTTGTGGTAATTCAGCGTGTTTTTTTTTTTTTTTTTAAACCTAGGCAGGACATTAGGCATTATAATAGCAAGAGCTTGGTGGCGCAACCCACCGCCCCGTTCCAGAGGGGACGCTCATTACATCCGTTCACCCAGTTATGTTTTCGTGTCTGTGTGTATTCACTGTTTCTGAATAAAATATACAAAACGTGCTACGCCACATTGATCGTATGGTACTCGGACGTTTAAATAAACAGAAGTCGGGTACAATTCGTGCCGCGTCTCCGTTAACAGGGGTCACGTTTTAAAAGAAAACGAGCGCTTGTGTTGGCGTGAAACAGTATAGTTCCACACGCTGGCGGTCTTTCCCTGCACTTCGCGAAACAGTCCCGGAACCCTTCCACGGGAAGCGCGGCCAGGGCAGCTGTCGCTTTGCACTGGTGCAGTCTCGTTTTCCAAAATGCGGTCATTTCAGGGGGCTTTCAATTCTTTTGAACAAACAAAAGTCGCTATTGACTCATTCAAAACCATGCATGTGACCCGCAATAACAAAGGTGGTATCGTGGTGCATTTGCTAGGTCTTCGAATTCCTGTGTCAAAATCCTGGGTACTCGAATTGTATATACATAAATGGCATTCACGCTATATTTGTTGCTATCCCTCGCTGAGCAGTACGTTTCTTTGACAGTTGGTCAACGATCTCATTAACATGCTTTGTCGGTGTGGCCGACAGCCTTCGGCGATGTTCTTCACACTTTCCGAGACAGAAGAGGGAAAGAGAGGGAGAAAAGATTCTGTGAAACCTAAGCGTGACAGATGCCAGCATTTTCTGTAGCCCATTTCTAAGCGTTAAGCATTCTTTTCAATGACGTAAATGTTCTAGTATTTTGCCGAACCGTAATTATTCATTGCGTTCATCGTAATTTCTTTTTTTAATGAGCAAGAATCGGGTGCTCGAGAATTTATTGTTGCCTAGCTGGTACCGATCTGGGCAAACGTAATGCAGTGAACGCGCGCTGCGACTAATGTTGATGAAACAACCTAAAAGCGTTGCGTATTGATTTACATCATTGACTTCAAGTTACAGAAAAGCAATAGAAAGAAAGAAAGAAATGGTTTGCGAGATGCATATGTAATCGTAGCTCACTTGAAAAAATACATTAATAACGGTAAACATACAGTAAGAAGGCATTCAGCATTTTATATGATATGTAACGTATGCACACATATGCTACGGAAAGAAAGAAACCTTATGTTAGTTAAAAAATTACACAATTAGCGTGGCGACGGTAAACGACAATTGAAAGTTCCTTTTTGGAGGACAGAGCTTGGGCTTCGGCCATAAAGCGCTTGCCGTACCGCTGTTCGCGATCTATAACAGAGTGCCGCCGCATCTTCGATTCTTCTCTTTATCGGTCGCGGCCTCGGTGCCGGCCTTCCCGAGGGCCAGGCCGCCATCGACACAGAGGGGATCGCTACGTTGCGCGTGGGTTCCGCGACCTTTCCCTCGCACTCGACCGCTTCACACTAGCGGCGTGAACGCGCGCGGCGTGCCGCGAAATCGGCGACTTTTCCTGCCGCGAAGCGGATGGGTGTCGGAGCTCTCTTTTGCCGCAGGCCGCTCGCCGCCGATTGGGGATACCAACGCGGAGCGGCAGATTCATTCGTGCGAGCACACGCGCGAAGGGAATTAGCATCGCCTATTCGCAGTGAATCCAGGTGACGGCGATTCGCTTTCCTGCCGCGGCGGCAGGGACGCCCGCAAGTGTGGCCACGCCACTTGTTGGCGCCTTCTGCGGCGCGCGTTTTCCCCCGCTAGTGTGGACCTGTGCACCCGGCACGTGACTTTGTGCCAGGTCCTGCGCAGTCGCTGCCGGGCCCGGCCGTTCCAGCTGGTGCACAGAAACTTCGGGACGGGCCCTTTCCCACCTTTCTTGGCTACCCTCCTGACGGCTTGGCACCTTGAGGGGGCGCTGTTGAAAAGCCACCATGCTAAGTGCACGTGTCTCTGCAAAGATTTTTAAGACCCTTCGTGGGCTTACCTTGTATACCTAATCCGTAATCATCGTACGTTCACCTCCTTTCGTTCCTGCGAGGAGCGCTGTTTCACGCTGATACGCGATGCCGTTCGTGACGGGAAATCGGCACTGCGCCGAAGAAAGAAAGAAAATGGAATAGGTGCTAAATTGCGCGGTTTTACTCGCTGGAACCGCGATGATTATGAGGGCACACCGTATAGCGGGGCGTTCGGGATTTATTCTGACCACTCGGGGTTCTTCGAGGTGCCCCTAAATGCACGACCGCGTTTTTTGCATTTCGCTGCCATCGAAATGCGACCGTGGTGAAGCGCGGGACCTCGAGTCTGCAACGTCCCGACGCCACTCCGCGGCGGGTGTCGTTGGAAAATCAGGTGCGCGCAAGATACGATTATTGTTCAAAGACAACTCTCAGAGGTAAGTTCTTGTTGTTGTTGATATACGACTAAACGCGCTAAAGAAGGGAAATGCCCGCGAAGTAGCGCAACAGGTTGTGAATGTAAGATTACGGCTCTCGTGCATGGCGATGCAGATGTGTTTATGGATCTATTGTTAGCATCGTCGCGATCGTTAATTGCTCCTCTATTTGTGACTGATGGATTTAGAATACGCAGTCACTGCTCTGCGCTAATCGTTCCGCGTGGTTGGTGCTTTAAGGCGAGTAGAGATTCTTTGCGTCCGCTTTCGTGGTTGGCGCTCGGTGGTTCGCCGACGCGGAGGCACCGCTGTAAAACGTGTTCTCGCGCATCCGAGTTGCGGAGATGGGCTTTGAGACGTGCGTGCTGTTTGTTGCGCGTTGCATGGGGCGTCCGAAAGTGTAGACTCGGCGCTGGGCCGGCCGGGGAGGCAGTGGGGCCTGCCTGTAGTTTCGCCCCCCCCCCTCCCCCGGTGGCCTCTGCGGGAGAGGAGGGTGGCAGTATGCCGGCACTCGGTTGCTGGAGAGAGCACACATGGCGAATCGGCTTTGCCACCCGTGTGTACCTGTACTAATCTTACAGGTGTGCTGGTCTCTTCCCTACCGAACGACCGAATGAAGCAACGAACGCTACCTAAATACCCTCGTTGTATTAAATGTACGCAGTCTAGCGCGACATTTATTTCACCAAGCATGCACTAGCTTTCCGTAGAAGTGTTCAGCCGTTCACTTACACTGACAAATATGGCAGGTGCTGCCGCACAATTTCTTCCAGTCCGTTCTGCTGTGCTCCCTCTCTGCTTTAACGCCGCAAGGACGTTGTGCGTACTCCGATAAATAAGTTGCTGAATAGCACGACACACACGACTGCACAACGAACCAAACAGCCTTGACCTGCAAGGGAGAGGAAGATTTGTGCACGTGACAATGGTTACATAGTCGTACACGTCAGAGAAAAGTCAGAAAGGTAAAAGAAAATTTAGGGGGATTCATCTCTCAGGGAAGGCGCCAGAAGAAATGCCAAAAGAAGAAAAGAAGCTAAACGCTGACTAATTTCGAGTACTTTCACCACTCGAAAATTACCATACACCAAAGTATATACTGCGAAATTCGTCACGTGTCACTGACATCACCGCGCTGCGCTCTCGTCGCAAAATTCAAAGAGGGGGGAATCTTTTCGGTCATTGCTTTTTTTCCCCTTTCTGGCGGCCAAGGTTTTGTTTTGTCAATTAAACGCAACGGAGGGATTCGAAATAATATTTCGCCAGTTTAATGCGACACCACCTTATGAGTAAAATGTTCGTCTGTTTTTTTTAACAATACCAGAATGTCATTTTTGCAGTTAGGGCGGGCATTAATTGTGCGAGCCATGAAAGCGAAAGATCAGCGGCGACGAAGCCTTGAAGTGCCCATACGAGCTCTCCCTGACTGTGGCCGCTAGATGAATATTTATCGGTGAATATGAACTATATACTGTATTCTAAAAAAGAAAAGAAAGCCGTTTAGTCGATGTCAACCTAAGAATTGCAAAGAAGCTTCACCCACAAAAGGCGCGGTGGCCTCGCTCGTCATCTCAGGCAGAGAGCTGGATCAGCTGGAGTGCGCCCACAGCTTAACGACTTTGGTCAGCTAATGTAAATGCTAGGCTAATCCGAAAAATAGAAGCTAGTTGTTTCGAGGCAAAATACTACCTTTGGCTCAGCAGCGGCATCGGGATATAAAATGTGGCTAGACTTTCAGGTTTCCTCCTGAAACCAGTGACACAGTCACCGATCTGTACGCGTAGAAAAGTTGTTTCAAACGTGCGAAACCGCTTGACGTCAGCTAAATAAGTGAATGTAATTGGCTGGCGCGTCTGTACAAATTTTGTTTTAGTGTTAGACGTGTACTTGTAATTGTGTACGTGTACTTGAACCTTGTGATTCTTTGTCTCAGAGTATAGTAAAACTTCAGCTTTTATAATCTCCACTGAACCACAGGGGCACAAATACGAAAACTTAAAGTTCGTGGCGTTGCACTGACTTAGCGGCGCTGGGGTTCTGACGGGTAACTTTTTAAAAGAAGTAACATGCCGACCTTCATTTTGTCTTCTAGTAACCAGCTTCCTAGCTCGAAATGAACATTAGATTGTAAAACTTTATTTGTCCAACAGATGTAGGGAAGGCTTTAAGCCTTCCCACCTAGACGACGGCCAGGAGTCCTTGGACCCTAGCGGCGTTTTCGGCCAGTCCGACGGTCTTCAGTTGAATCTCGGGATCGGAGCTGAGTAATAAGGTCTCCCATTGTTCTAAAGACTTTATTCTTCCCTCAGAGGGAGCCTGTGGGCATTCCCACAGAATATGATTAAGATTAGCCCTGGCTTTACATAGCTTACACTGGCTTGAGTACTGACCCGGGTAGTAGAGGCTGCACGACACCGGGCTTGGAAACGAGTTGGTCTGCAGGCGACGCCAACTGGAGGCCTGGCTCTTGTTTAAGGATATATCAGCCGAAGGATATTTAACCCGCCCTAGTCTGTAGTGTTGTGTGATCTTTCTGTAACACACTAAGCGGTCCCGCCCCGTGAAGCCTTCGGCTAGCCCGCCAGCTCGGAATGTAAAGTCGTCGAGCTAATTCGTGGGCCGCCTCGTTCCCAGCGAGGGAGGCGTGCGCAGGTGCCCAGATTATTTCAATTTTCCTGCTATCTCTGCAGGTCTGCAGGATTCTGTTCGCCTCGGGAGAAATTCTGCCTCTGGCAAAGTTCATCACCGCAACCTTAGAGTCGCTGACTATAATTTTGGCTGAAGCACTTGCAATTGCAAGTGCTATGGCAGATTCTTCTCCAATCTGAGAGCAATCCGTTGGAACTGTGCCACTGGCTATCAATCTAGTTTCAGCGCTCGCTACGCCATGCGGCCGTTGCCATAGTCTGCAGCATCAACGTAGAGCACGTCCTTCGAGTTTTTGAAACGCTTCTCAAGAGCCTCGGCCCATTTCTCTCTGCATTGCTTGTGATGGATTGGGTGCATGTTTCGAGGTAGTGGTGGGATTATAGAAATGGAACAAAAATATTTTCCAGCTATTACTCCATCACTTTAAAAATATTGATACTGTTTGTGTTTGGTGTTACTACAAACTTGTGTGCAGTTCGTTCTTTTTTTTTTTTAAGCGCCGTTTGACAGCTATTTGATCCAATATTGCGGGAACGGTTCGTTTAAGGATGGTGGTGTTCTTGAATGAAACGACGATGTCGGTGCATACTGTAATGTAGTCATAAGTGTTTCGGCAATGACCGCGTAAAAAGCTGGCTGTCGTGTTCTGCTGCTGGCGATCGCTGTACAGCGTGTGCCCTTGGAATCGTGAACTTTGTTGCTGCATTGAAATTAATGTGCGCTCTGGGGAGTTTCTGGGAGACGGAGGCACATTTAGACGTTATAGGGTCATCCGAGGCCCGTTAAAAGTTACGTTCCCATTTGCGCTGGACTGTTGTCCGACTTTCAGCACTCTCCCCGCTTACCTCGACTCGACCCCCCCCCCTCCCTCCTATTAAAAAAATACTTTAAAGTATAGTTTTCGTTGTGAGACGACAGATAACCCATTTATGCAAGTTGTGGTCACGCGTGCTTCAAGAGCGACAGTTACAAACGAGAGGGAACACATGACGCGTACACGCGGACTATACCAACCGAGTTTACTATAGGTGAATTACACCAGCTTACAGAGCTGTTGCAGTATGAATCGCTGACAACTTGCCCAATGTGCAGTCCTAACAAGTTGAAGCTTCACAGTATGCTTCACTCCGTAGGTATTGCTATATAGTGATACTAGTGTATACTGACTCTTTGGACAATATATAGTTGTTTTCTTTATAAAAATGCTACGTAAGCACAGCGAACGTGACGTTTTTGTAGAGGGGTTCCTGTATGCGAGGAGGATATATTTTGCCGCTATAATAAGGTCAAGCTCCCGAAGACTGCCGAAAATTCATTATTTAACTTTTTTGATTAGTGCTTTAGGCGCAGTTATTTAAAAGGCGAATTTGAAAGTCGTTAATATTTTAATGCGCCCTCATCTCTTAAAGACCTTGAGAAAGTCGCACCTACAAGGGAGCGCCGAAAAGGCGCGGCCCCGCTGCCATCGTATCAGGCCGAAACACCGCGCGACGACGACGAGCTCGAGGGCTGAACAACGCCTCGGCCAGTGTCGGCAGCCGCTGATACGGCACTCTTGACCTTGCAAGCATCTGGGGGCCGGGTCGGGATATGTCGCGGCATGCCCCACACTTATTCACGGGGGGGGTGGGTGGGGGGAGGCGTTGCCGTCTGACGCGCAGGGGATGCGCTCAGTCTCTATACTGCCTCGATCTAATTTGAAATTTGATGACGAATATTTCGAATTGGGTGCTGTCTTGAAGATGGTTAAATGATGGGCGGACGTGCGAACGTCGCTGCCTCCAAATCAGACATTTAGGTAACTGCCCCCGAGGCACGAATGAAACTTCATTAAGAATTTTTTCTGTTTCTTAGTCACTTGAAGCTCACTTTAATATAACGGAAAATTATGTCCACCTCGCCTGGGAACTCGGTCTGCGAGAACGCCACGCTCGCTGCATGCACTCACTACCTTGTTTTAATTTTAAAAATCTGTGTGATGTAACGAAGAAGAAGACTAACTGTCGCGTCACGCAGTTATTGTCGCAGCTTGCATATGCCCGCTTTTCGACTAGCTTTCTTTAAAATTGTATTTGCTGGTTAGAAGTGCGAATGGAGAGAACACCTACCTATGGTCGCACCACCTCTCAACATTTCCATCCCGGAAGTCATACTTCGTGGGCATCACTTAATTAATTAGAGGTGCAATTGGAGTCGGTAGTATTTCATTAAAATTGCAGTATATTAAGCCAGCAAACCGCCTGGGTAAGAGTATGGGTCAACAGGAAACCGAACCAAGAGCGTAGTGGCATAATCCAGCAATTTAGTGCGTGGCGGCGATACCTCAGACGACGACCTGTTTAAAGCAACACTAGAGAGAGAGAGAGAGAGAGAGAGAGAGAGAGAGAGAGAGAGAGGTTAAATCAGTTTAGAATCACGCTTCGCTTTAAAGTTCTTTCTTCGTTAAATTCTTGATAATTGGTTGATTATTAGAAATTCGGGGGTTCCTTTTTTTTTATTTCGCGCCTGTATACCCTTGCTCTTGTGCATCCGTGGGAATTCATGGATATAAAACTGATTTTGTTTCGTATTTTGGCTGTCGTGGCCCAGCGTAGCTTCGTGAAACTTGCTAACTTCAGTGTTTGCGACTCCACTGGAATAATCGTGTGGCCTCTGCCGACCGATAACCGAATGGCCGTGTAAGCCCTCGCCGTCAGAATCGGCGACGTCACGGCGCGAGAAGACGGCGTCACCGCCGCCCGCTCTTCTTCTGCCGAGTGGCCAGGCTGAGCGACACACGCTTTTAGCGAGATGTGGAGCAAGGAAGAAGCAAGGTCTGGAGCCGGGGTCATTACAGACATACGCAACTTTACGGTAAAGAGACAGGCAGAACGCCAGACATGTAATAGATGTAGTAAAGCCTGATTACCTCGGGCGGGCTAGGTGTCCATTTGTTTCCATCCCCCATTTGGAAGCGGATGCTATTAGAAATCACCAAGTTATATTTTTGCGTCTTTTTGATGTTGTAGAATAATATTTAATTCCCAACTTTTGTTACTGTAGAAAGGTAACGCAGCCCCGCTTATTTTTTTCTCCTGAACGTCCGCCCCACTCGCGCCCTGCTTGTTTTCAGCGTCTCGTTCTGGTCTGTAGGCGGCCGCATCACTGCCGACGTCGTCGTCGCCAACGAGGAAAAACTCGCGCGATGCAGCGACTGCACACATCGTCTCCGACGTCGTTAAGGTCCAAGGACGCCGGAGTCCCGGTGACATTCGTCCGCGGAGGCGGGCGATCGCCGATGCCCCGAGCGAACAACACGTGGCTCGACGAGCGGCACCGTCGCCTCGCATTCGCGCGGCCCCAACGAACGCTTTCCGGTCGACGCGGCACGGACTGGCCGTGACTGCTGAACGAGAAGCAGGAAAAGTTTTCAGCCGGCTTTGGGAGGAGTGGCGGAGGAACCGGAATGAACAGAAGCGCACGTGTGCGCGCCTTGTGTAGTGCCGGGTGTGCCAGGCGGCCGCTTGCTACAAACGCACCGGGGCTTTTTTTTGTTGTAATGGCGAAAGTAATTCTACTGATCGCGGACCGTGTTGCAACGTGAGTTTCTTGGTACGTCCGATCAAAAGCGAGTTATAGAGCGCACTCACTCACTCACTCTCTCGGGGAGTCCGCTCAACAGTGGAAAAGGGAAAGAAAATCGTTTTCCGACATGGTTCGTGCTCATGAATTTTCGGTCGCGAGTCGTGTACTCTTAACAGCTGTAGCACGGCGGTTTTTTTTCTCCCCCCCCCCTTTTTTTTTTACTACATTGTCTGCACCTTGGTAGTTCCGTTAAAGTGACAGAACAGATCGCAACACGCTATGCAGTTCGACAGTGTCGTAGTACGGTTATCGGAAAACTAAAACCGGACGCTTCAAGCAGTGAAACTCTGTAGCGATAGTGAAAAAACGAAGTTCCTTTCTGTGTAGCCAAAATTCTCGCGCGATAAATAGTAGAGCTAAAATGCTTGTAACAGAGAATGTCGTCAGAGAGAACATTGCAGGTGGCGTCAACGCGTGGTGCAGTGCTTGTGTAAGCAGGTTTATCAGAGGTGATGTAGGTTGCCGTCGGCTGTCGTCTATACCATACGGTTCGGTCTCAAAAGCAAATATCCTCGTATATAGTTTTACGAGCTTATCTGGGCTATTTTTTGTTAGCCAGGTTGTTTGTAGAATCAATGCAGGCAGTCGTCTTAATTAGTCTTTTTTTTTTTTCCGGAGGAGATTGGGGGCTGGTCTTGCTCACGATTTTTTTTTTTTTTTTGAAGTGTATGATACATCTATGTAGTCTTTCACACTTCGGGGAAAACTTGGAGCGCGTTGCATCGGCGAGGCGGTGGCGGCAGCTCGCGCATGCGCAAATGCTTGAGGGGCGAGGTCATGAACGGCGTCGTCTGCATTGTCGGGAAGCGTGCTACTCTCAGGGGCGGTGCGCGGATTTCATCGTTACTGCGTGAAACGAGCCGGTATTCTTTACTAAGCGTTGTCCGACGACCACTGATAGGCCTCGAAGGTAAGTTCAATGCTGAAAGGTGCAGGGCAATCATAGACGACGTACTGATTCCACACGTTCTTGACGGCCCGTTCCCGGAAGGCGACTATACGTTCCAACACGGTAGGCCGCCGATCCACACTGCTCGTGTTGTGCAAGAACTGCTCGAAGAGCGCGCCGTCACTCTCCTGGAGTAGTGCCCCAATTCTCGGGCGTCAACATCATTTAAATTGTCTGCGGCTTATTGAAAGTATCGCCACGATGGCATCGCTGGCGCACCATTCTCTCCATCGGTCGCCCAAGGATAGGCTTCGGTCCACCATCGTTAGCAACTGAGACGTGCTGCGAATGAACACATCGCTGATCAAGTCACTCAACACTTCACAGCCTTCCAGGATGAGCGCTGTCATCGCTGCCATCGCTGCCAATTGGACACGTCACGCTCTGCACTTCTAACTGTAGTGCAGAGCGTGACGTGTCCAATTCCTCGCCGGCGCGCAGGGTCTGTCTGGTGTAGTGCATGATTGTCGAGAAAAATCGTTTCCTGTCTTAACCTAAAACATTCCTTTATTCGTATCCGTTTGTTTCGTCGTGTTTGACCCCCATAGTTATCATTGTTGAGCGCTTTGTTTTCGTTTCGAGTCAGACTGAGCACGTTGCGTGCACATCTTGGTGCGTATTGTCGCTGCGTATTACGGTAGCACACACAGTGAAGAAATATACGTGCACGCGCTCAGTACCACTCAGTACCTCGGCCTTTCGAAACAACCAAGGAAGTATGCTGTCAAAAGAAGTTTGTGGAACTCCATTATCGCCAATGAAGGCTCAGTTTGGCGTCGCACAACGTTAAGAATATCAGCTCAGTTCCCGCAGTAACGATGAAATCGGTGCACTGCCCTTGTGGAACAATGTGGCCAGCGCGCGCCGCCGTGGCAGACGACGCAGATAATGACTCTGCCCCTCGAGCGCCTGTGCGAGCTGCTGCTGCTGCCGTCCGACTCCAGCGCTCGCCGCATCACGATGCAATGCGTTCCGGGTTTTCCCTTAAATGGGAAACTGACTGTAGTACATGTGTACTCTCCTTCGTTCATGTTTTTTGTAGAATTGTCACTGTCTTTGTTTCTTTAAGTAACAACCATCTGAAAACTAAAAAAAAAAGTTAACCGTCGATTACGATACTCCATAATGCGAAATATGAGCGCAGCTCTGCAAGTGTTTTCATTTCGCGATATACTGAAGCATCGCACCGATCACCGCACCGACTGGCAGAGCCGCGATGCGCGGCGCTATACAAAGAGCGGCCACACAGTTGCCGCTTCCTGGCTTCTGCAGCTTATGCAACCGTAGTCTTTACCGGGGAACGCTGTGCGCGAAGCGATCTTCCTGGTTCTTTTTTTCAAGCGAGAGCTTTATTAACCTCCTCCAGCCGAGTTTCGCCATCGCCGCGAATTTGGCTTTCATTTGACCGCAGCTGGCAACGCAACGCAAGCCTTGGCAACGCATCGTGTGACTCGCTGCGCCGAGCTCCGGCGCCGCTGCCGCCGACTTGGCGCATGCGCTCTCCGCATATGGGTCGCCGCCTGACCACGCGACTCGCCACGCGCCTGGCTAGGGGAGCGCCGCGCTCGCCTTGTCAGTGCCAGCTTGCGCATGAGTGAGAGCGAGGCCGGCCCGTCTTCTCTGAGCGTTGCGCGGGAGGCTTTGAGCCGACGTCGATAAGCAGCGTCTGACCACCCCGCGGATATCGCCCGGTGAGCAGCTCCTCTGGAGAGGGTCCGGAATGTCGCATTGTCGAGATCAATGTAGAGACCGCGTTCGCGCCCTGTCCGTTTGTGCTTCGACGATGCGCATGTTCGCGGCGTCTCTTTGCACGTCTTTCCTGTGGCACAACAGGCATCGCACCGTCGAACGATGCGTGTCCACCCAAGCCTAATCAGTCATGTCTAGCCACCGACCTAGGCACAGCCGTCATACCTGGCTTAGCGATGATTGTATACCTAAGTATAACAACTACAGCTAAATCAAAGGTTAACCAAGGAAACCAAGACTTAACCAGGCTAAACCAAACTTTCGCTTTGCATATCCAGGGTTAGCTGAGCCAAGCCGCAGCCAATTTTCTCTTTCGCCCGGAAGGGCGAAAGAGCCGCGGATGCGTACGATAATAATAATAATAATAATAATAATAATAATAATAATAATAATAGCCCGTCCTCGGCGTGAGCGCGTACACGATTATATTATTATTATTATCATTATTATTATTATTAATCCCCTGTGAAACGGGGTGGTGATAAATAGTCGCCTAGCCTGCTAGATTTAATGAGGTACGCTATACATGTTTTTATCCAGCATGTTTGCATACATCTCCATAATCTTTTTTCCCCTCAGAACTTCTCTAACTTGCATTGCTACCTATGCCTGTAACGGATCCGGCCGTATCAACTTCCTTTCTTTTTTTTTTCATCGACACTGTACGCGTCTCTTGCTTATCTCGACAGCTGACCGGTTGATGCTTCGGTCCACTTAAAACTAAAGCGCGTCTGGAAGGTGTACGTTACATAATGGTTCTTACTGGGTGAATTCCTTCGCATGTAATTGGTATGTGCTGAGTGGTCTCCGGATTTTGCTGACACATGCCTCATTTCTTTCCGAATGTTTGCTCCGAAATGTTTTTGTCCGCTGGCACCCGGCTTCAGCCTCAAATAGCAAGGTACTGTCCTTAGTGCGGTCGTACAGATTTTCCCTTCTAATTTCTTTCTTCTCGTTCTCGTAAATATCCATGGACCTTTTTGTTTCCATTCTTTGCATCCAATTCGCTGTCTCTGTTTCTCTCACTTTCTTTCTGATGATCCCTGGTTGTCTTCTGTTTACAGTTTCAGGTATACCTTGTACTTGGTTGCCAAATTTTTGTGCTCTTCCTTCATTCTGTGTCTACGCTTTTCAAGTACAGATGCTCGTGCAGTTTAGCTGCCCATTTATTTTCATTCATGCTCCCGAGTCCTTCTTCAAAACTAATTTTGCTCTGCCCTCCTCTGACTTCCAAAAGAGCCCCAACCCCATATGTCATCCTGCACTGCCTCAATTGTGGTTTTACCGTGGGCTCCCAGAGCCAACAGGCCCATTGATCTTTGGTTCGGTAGTGCGCTCACGTCCGCGCATGCGCGTACGTGAGCGTCATCCGGTGGTGCTTCAAGGTGGGTTCCCCTGCTTTCCTCCTTGCGCTCTCTTCGCTATCGCCTTCTTTCATTGCTCGCTACGCTCCGCGTTCGCTCGGTTACGCCGACGCTCAACGCAGGAACGAGCGCCTAAGAACTGCGCTTTAAGTCAAAGTCAAGCCGGGCAAAGCACAAAATGTAGTCAGTTTAAGAATTTGCGTTAGTCAAATAACGCAAGAAAAAGAAAGGCTAAATTTGAGTTAATGCCGCTATTCCTACGAGCACGCGTTGACGTGTGCGAGAGCCAGCCCTAAAGTTTCGGTGCCTGCACAGGCTACGCGGAGTGACGCAACTTGAAACCATTCTTGCCATCGTTGCTGGTTCTCGTGCAGGGAAATGAAACCGCCGCGATGTTTCAGTGGCGACGGCGTTGTGCTCTCGAGGTCGCGGGTGCGATCCCTTGTCGCTGTGACGCGCTCCGAAGGTGCACGGACGCTATGGTACGCAAGTGGAAACGCACACGTTTAACGCCCTCCAGGTCAGCCACGAAATACGCCGGCTTTAACCCGCGTCCCGCAACCCTTAATTCAGGCTCTTCGATAGCGAAATCGTCTTCATTTACAAGAAGGACGTCGAGGACGATGAAGGCGTTTTCTCGAAACTGTAATACGCGGATCACCGAATACATTGCCGCGCGACTGCAGCATCTCGAGGCATTTTGCGTTATTCGCGGGCTTCTTTCACGCTCGGAAAAACATTTTATGTGGCACTTATTGAGCACCGAAAGCTATATCGGGAGTTTTGCATGTTGCTCTACAATTTTCGCATTTACACTTTTCGTTTAATGATATTTGAGTTGATTATTTATTTGAGACTAACTATATCTAATTAGGCAGAATTAAAAAATAGTTTGAGTATCTCCAAGCGACGGCAAACGACATTGCCTTGGTTCTGCCCAGCTACGTGTCATCCGCACCTTTTTAAATTCTGTCTAAACTTGGCTGGGACACCCTGTATAGTGCAGAATGTTTGTTAACGGAAAATAAAGTTGGCGCGTTTTTTTTAAGCAGTTAACAATTTCTACACTGGTTTGGTAAACTTTAGTGCTTTATTTTCATTTCCACCGTATCAATTTTCAACTGTTACGCTGAACATTAACAAAAACATTTCGCCTCAAATTTGGGGGAGAGGGGAGCGGCACGCAGGTATCTCGAAACGGGTGCTAATCTCTGTATTTCTGACCACGTGGTCGTGACTGCGCTTGCTACTCTGCAAATCCAGCGCGGCGTGCGCCCGGCTTACGATGTTAAGGAAATGCTGTCGTCGTGAACAGTTTAATGGGCAGGAGGAGACAGGAACACACGATGAACTTCAAGTTGATGACGCAAGACAAGGAAATTTATGAGGACGACCGCTTACACTATAGTTGTACATACTGTAGCTGTATATACTTATGGGGTGAAAGGCAACAAACTTTTTTATCTTTATTATTTTGCTTTTGCGCGGCTGACGTGATGCGGTATATTCTTTAACTGTATGCTTAAACAGTTCTCGTGATTTTTTTTCTAGCCATGTTCTCTTTATTTTTTTTTTCTCTGAGTCAGCGTTTGCTGGTTGACTCCCCGCACATATCCGCCTTGTTTGATGGAATCCATTACTCGTTTTGTTCTTTGTTTTGTTTCTCCATGAAACTAGCATTACCACATGACTTCAGCTCCCTGCTCCCTTCACGTAGCGACCTTCGGGTGCTTAACCCTTAGGAAACGATACTCGGGTACGCGTGCGCACGCGAAAAGCTAACCGAGAGGGAAGGCTGTAACTAATGCGCATTACATTTCTCCGGGTTGCATTTTTTCTTCATTTATTTATTTATTAAAAATACTTTCAGGGCGCAAAGGCACTACGGAAAGGAGAGGGGGGGGGAAATGGTAAGACGAGCAGCTAACAAAAAATAAAAAACATACACGGCTTCTTGTAAAGCGATCTTGAACTTGTGGTCAGCAGTTGTGCTGGTGATTGTGGAGGGAAAGTGGTTCCATGGGACGCTTGTTCATTTAGTTCATTTTCAAGCTTTGACTCCTCAATGTGAAATACTGCCTCGAGAAATTTGGGATAGTTTCACGGTTGGCTTTACTGATATCGTAAGCGGACTTTACCGGTTCCTTATTTGTATGGTGTCGATTGTACTTAGAGACATTAAGTCCAGCAGCACCCTTGGAGCGGTTTTACTACATCGGGCGCTTTTTTTTTTTTTTTTTTTTGCTGCACCAAAATTAAAAAAAATGGCCGGTGGTTGATAGCACTATTCTAACCCTTGAACTAAATCGCTCGATGAGGCAGACATTACTTCCACGAGCAGTTAAATGCGCAATTGACTATTAACAAAATTTCACTAATTAGGCGTTTTACTTATTAATTTATGGTCTATATTACAGTTCACGAATTGTGGCTGGCTTTACTGTGCATGGCATATCTATTTGGAACGAATTCGGAAATGCCTCCGATTTCGAAATATGCGCCATCAAACTTGCCGTGAAAAATGCACACGTGTGTGTGTGTGCGTGTGTGTGTGTGTGTGTGTGTGTGTGTGTGTGTGTGTGTGTGTGTGTGTGTGTGTGTGTGTATGTGTGTGTGTGTGTGTGTGTGTGTGTGTGTGTGTGTGTGTGTGTGTGTGTGTGTGTGTGTGTGTGTTTGTCATCCCCAGTTTGTTCTAATACGCCTTGTGGAACAACTCAGCGGCTACAAATCGCAAATTGCAATGTATTGGGTAGAATAATTAATTATAATTAATTCGTCCAATCTTGTTAATTGTTCTATTAAGCACTTGGATTTCTCGTGGAAGTAATGTCCGCCCCATCAAGTTCTGTCACAGGCGCGATGTCTAAAATTTCGCGCAGCTAGGAAAAAAAAAAGAAAAAAAGAAACGCCGGTAGTAGTGCTTGCGAATAGGCCCTCCCGTACGCGTTAGCTCTACACATATACACAAACGCGGCATGCTGGGCAACCTGCAAGTGCGATCCGAATGCGACTGTCGAGGTTTCTTGCGGGGAACACAAAGCGGCACATGCGACCGGCTTTCGAGTGCACCTGTGCGGTATGCTCTCATGTGGGGACGTGTACGGGGAGCTTTTGCATAACGTGAGGTCGTTGTGCCTCTCGGTCAAGGAACCGAGCGGGGAAGAAACAAAAAAAAAAAAGTGTGTTGTCATTAAGATGTGTGAGAACCAGAAGCTTACATGCGGTGAATCGCGTTATAGTGTCGTCTATGGCGAACGCGAAAAGCCAGATGCGCGTTCTTGTTTAAAGAAGAATGATTTTTCGTCGAAAGCCGCAGCGTAGATACGATAGGCTCCATAGTGGAGGATTCAAATAAATCTCGAGTATATCTGAGGGTGTCTGAGCGTGTGTGAAAGGGGAATGGGGGGGGGGGGGTGGCTGTAGCAAATCCACGTAGACGTCCTCTCGATTTAGGCCCCCCAATCCCAATTCTTCTCGTCTCGTAGAACAGTGATTTCAGCTGTGTCAGCGCGGCCGATCCCCATGGTGGGAGGCTTGGTGGAAAAGGACGACGAACAGGAGACGCGCGGCGACGCCACCGCGCTGTGACGTCTGCTCAATGCATTTTGACAGCGCCTGCTTGTGTCTGGTTTGGAGTTAATAGACTAGATTGCCATTCTTAAAGACCCTGAGACTCAACATCATCTTCGTGCCCCAAAACGGACGAGAAAACACTTTGAATTTCGTATTGATGTTCAGATTTCAGCGCGAAATTAAAACAAACCGTAACTGAAGTAAGTTTGACACTGCGTTTTATCTAGTAACGCTCAATATATTTTTTTGTGTGTGTGTGAAAGGAACAGAAGTAGTTCCGAAATAAAATATATGTAAACTAATTTATTGTTCATTAGGGTCCCTTTAGTAGAGTGAGGCAATATCTCTTGTACGGGCTGTGCGAGCACGAGATGGAGCGAGGACGGGAAGACCGAACCGGAAAAGCCGCGGTTATCGGTGGTCGCGTGCAACACATTCTGCGTCACGAAGAGCCGGCGCTTCGTGGCGTCTTAACTCTTGTCAGTCCGTTGCGATTTATTGTGCGCTGTGATCCAATAGACATGTACAACCAACTAGCCCACAAGTTCGTCCTGAACGAGGGGCAAGTTTCGCCCAGTAGTCGCGTACACATTCGTTGTCGGTCGCTCCATGTATACGGGCGCGTCTACAACGTTTACTTCGCCCCGTTATCATGCGACCGCATTCGATTTCCACGGGCACCGTGCCGCAGCACCAAGATGGCTGTACGACAACGTGGCCGAATGTCGTCACGTCGACTCGCGAAACCAGTTTTATGCCAACGTTGATGTAAAGTCATTTACGCATGCCCCTACTATGATTGCCAGTTTGTGGTGGTGCATATTATCATTCTTCCTGATGCGGTTTCTGTAAATTGCGCAAGTAATAGCGTCGGATACGTGCTCTTTAGCGATTACATTTGAATGCATCATGGAGGAACCGCATTTGAGTCGAAAAAAAAAAAGTATGGAGCGCTTCAAGCTTATATAATGTGCTTTAGGGATGGCGTCGTTCTTGACGCAAAATACCCATACCACTGTTCACTATAGCTTAATTCAGCCGGGTCAATTTCCCGCCAAAAGCTTTCTGCTGAGAAGCAAGCAAGTCGACCAGTCACTAAGGTCCCGAAACGTGTATTACCTGCTAACACTGCGTGCATTTCGCGGTCAAGCGGTTATTTTTTGAAAACTCAGCATCGTGCGGTTCTCCTCGGTGAAATGTCGCAAGAAGTAACGCCGCCCGAACCAAATCGCTTCTCGCGGCCGATTTACGTAAGTGTTTTTACCGCTTGAAATTGCTCCCGTTACCTTTCGAAAAGGGCAGCGTGCAGAAAAAAAAGACGATTGTGCCGTAATCACCCAGATTACGCGGACCTTGAGGGCTTTCTCAAGCGGCTATAATATACCGGACTCGGGAGCTACCACCGGACGTATTGGCGAACTCCAACGTCTATCGGTGCAGCCAACCTTGCCGAGATAATGTCGCCCGTGCTGTTACAACAATGTTGCCAGAAAGACTCGCGTTAAATATTTGCACCGCACCGACGATAGGCGCGCACGCCGTGAGAGCCGTAAACGCAGTCAACCAGCGCCACGAGACAAAAACAGCTCCACAATCGTCTCTTCTGTGGTTGCGTCCAAGGCGCACCCACACTATGATGTCCTGCAACTTTGTAGCCCTGCTTAAACAGCCGGATATAACTCTCTAAACGCAGAAGTACCCCTTCGGCGAGCGATATGACAGAAGTCGCTTTCGGCTGACGAAGTCTAGCTATGCGTATGGTTTTGGTACGGCCCTGCCCACTTTCCAGGTGAAGTCATTAAAAGTGGCGGTCCCCCAAATTTGGCGCTTCCCATGCAGCGACGCGGCGTGTGAAAAGTTCGCGCTGATGCCTACTTCTTGATGGGCCTTGCATCGTATCCGCACGAAGCGAGCACTTGCGGCCTTTACGCGCGTGGGGTCGGCGCGAACGATGAGGGCATTAACCCCCCCCCCCCCCCCCCCCCCGTCCCTGTCGCCGTCCTTGTCTCATGTTCGCCGCGCAGATTCAGCGGTCTATCTGTCGTGTCTGATAGCGGTTTTTGCAGCTCGCGTCCTACTTCTGTATAGCGTGCCTCTTTACGACTTGAACGCGCTCGGTCGCTTTTAGATTCATTGCGGTGCGATGCCTTTTGGGACCGACTTTTCGACGCTATTTCTGGGTTGCGTCTTACAGCCGCCACTGGTTCACGCCAGCAGTGCGCCTCCCTGACGTCAGCGTACACTCAGCATCAGTTGCCACGAGACGTATTTTCCATCACGTGCCAGTGTTTCAGGTTGCAGAAAGCTCGGTTGCCTGTAGGAATCGTTATTTGAGCACTGAACAAGTTGTCCCTTTTACTGATGCACAGCTAATACTGTGCGACCCACTCGTAAAAGGGAACCCCTACAAAAAATTTTTCAGAAGTTCTTGCTATATCCAATAACCTAGGCTTCTTAAAAGAAAGGAAGGCGATGTAAGCGAAGCTTTCTTTGCTGTTTGAGATCACTGACGATATTTGGCGGTGGTTGACGGCATACGACAGTCTTGATGTGATATTAACCTTACCTTGCGTGCAGCAGTTATTTGTCTACGAAGTACACAGAGCACACAGTGAGACGTGTTTGCTCGAGTCGTTTTTGTGCGCCATAGTTGGTATCCAGCGACAAGGTTAGCGCTTGTCATTGTTTCGCACGACGCATCCCATCGTGGCTGAAGTGTTGGCTTGTTGTCTTAACGCTGCGGTGCTTGGCTTTCCTTCCGCACGTCCTAGCTTCATGCGTCACTCGTCCGCATGGACAACCTTGCACGGCGTTTATTTTTCAGAAATAACAGAAACGCGCCGTGCCCTACGCGGAATTCAAATCTTTAGTTTGTTCTCAATTTGCCTGTGTCCAGAAGTAGCGTTTCTTTTATTAGTGGCACGAGCATCGAGTGACGCTCTTGTTCCTTGCGCAGCACTTCCGGTTCACCTCCTGAGACAACCGGGGAGGAAATTCAAAATAAATGAAAAAAAAAGTACGGTACGAAATCCATGGATTTCATTATAGATCTATCAGAGCATAAGTTCAGTTACAAGTTTAGTTACTGAAGTGCCTGGAATAATTAGAATTAATTAGAAATCACTGATTACCGCACACCAAAGCGCAGAATCGTAGACTTCAGAGACTCGCCACGTGAGCATGACTTCGGCGAAATTCCTGGAAACCCGGAAGTATAAAGTGGAAGTAATGACGTCACACACAAGGTGGCCTGATATTTAACTGGCTTATTAATGCAAAACAGTTGCCTCCGAGTTCGGTTCGTGCGTTGCGTTCGCCTAAAGTTTACCTGAAGAACACCAACGCCGAGGTGCGAGTGCCACGAAGAAACGCCTAAGTGAAAGATTAAGGTCACCTGCTATTTTTTTTTTTTTTTTTGAATACACAGTAAACTAAGCTTGCTTTCTGACATGGCGATCCTCCCATGTATATAAGCTGCCACAAGCGAAGAATGGCAAGGCTGTTCTTCACTCGTTTCTTCACGGCGCTGGCTTTACGCATTCTCTTTTTCCTTCGTTTCCGCTCTACCATTCGACCTCTTCCCTTTTGGACTCCTTGCACACGAGTACAAAGTAAGCGCTTCAGCTTCTGCAATGCTTTTGCGGGGGCTCACGCGTAGTTGCAGCCGTCCAGAGGCCATTGTGTCGACGGCCAGAGAGTCCCAAGGGCATTGTGGCAACGGCCAGGAAGCTCCAGAGGGCATTGTGACGCCTGCCCAGTGCTCGTGGGACAGGTCTCACGGAGGACACGTTCCCCGTGCGCTTCGCGCAGCGCACGATTTTGTGCGCTGTGCACCAGAGCACCTGACTAGCGGCATAAGTCAGTGACCTATACTGAGGCAGGCACAACGGAATCACAGATCACGATCGCGCTCCGGAACACGGTAGAAAATGTGTTTGTTTTATGCGTGCGCGACTGCACGACGTGGGAACAACTAGAGGAAACGGAAGCACATATCTTGCTGCGGTGCGATGTAAAACAAAAACACGCAGACATGCGGTTTGGGTGTTTTGTTCCGCTAAACTTCAATTCGTCTACTGAAGCAACAGATTACGCGAATAACAACAGTTGTTGCTTCGAATATTTCTCGGAATTACGTTCCACCATGAGCGACGTCACGGCACTGCCATGTACGTAGGCGCATTTGCGCGATGTGCGTTGACTCTCCGACTGGGAGCGCTGCGCCCGGAGGAGGAGCGTAAATGGCGTACGGCTTGAAATTTCAGCTCACGGCGCGTAGCGATGTACTACTACCTTGGCATTCAAGGCGCTTGTCAGCTCAAAATGGCAAGACCGGGTGAGGGGCTCTTTAATAAACACCGTTTTGTCAACCCATCATTCGGGATTATTGCATATACAGGAGTGAGTCATTACGAGTTTCTTTATACTGTGAGTACACAATATAAATCGGTACCAACTCGCCCAGTTTTCAGTTTTTCAGCTGCGAGTTTCCTTAATATTAGGTCATCGTAAAACCTATATTATTGGGAATATTTCATCAGCGTAAATGATTGAAAACGAAAATGTGAGCGATATGACGATTAGATTGTCAGCCACGCTTAAGGTAATAGTGCAGGACTCTGCTGTAAACGATAGTATAATACTGATTGTTCTGTCCTTAGTGTAAGCAAGGCGTTCAGGTGCGGAACAGAATGACCCAAGAGAGTGCTGTTGGGTTGTTACACTGAAAGTAGTTTCAGATCGCAGCTCTCTGGCGCCCGTTGCTGCGGCGAGCGTCGGCGTTCTCCCTCGTAAGCGAGCGAACGAACACAGCGAAGGATGAAAGCGAACGAGGAACGCAACGGGAAGAAGGAGATTCTTGTTGATGGGAAGGAAAGGTTGGGGTAAAGTGCAGCGCAGTAACTGTCTCTCAGCAGAGGACACCTCAACCGCGCTGCACAGGGGGTAGGGAATGAAAGTAGAGGGAGAGAAAGTGCACCAGAAACAGCAGCACGCCGCGGAAATGCGATGGAGCTAAAGGCTTTTCGCTCGCGCGCGCGTCTCTTGCCCGTGTTTACCGTGGGCACGGTCTGCCGTGCGACACCGTGACTGAACTCCTGCACCCCTCGGGCTGCCCTTCACGACATAGGATGAGAGACTGCGATAGCGAAGAGGGCGCGAGGAGGAAAGCGGAGGAGGACGGTATGGCGGAAGCGTAAGAATAGCGTAGTGCTGCCCAATACGCGCTTTGTGGCGACGATGGCTACAAGATGGCGCCAGAGTAGCGCGATCGTCTGTATGGAAACGGAGCGCTGCATGAGCGGAAGTCTGTCTGCGGCGGCTGCCGTGAATCGCCCCGCCTCTCGCGATCTCCGGATTAGCGATGCAGTCGCGCGGCACGTCGCTCCGTTGGCAACGTGCCGCACAATACATATTGTGCGCGCCAGCCAATATTTCGCGAAATTAAAACACGTATACAGCTGCGCTCAAATTTCGCACTAGGGAGTATCGTAATCGTCGGTGAATTATTTTCTGGTTCTGAACGAAAAATGGCACCACCCGGACGAAGGTCAGTTTTTCTGTTCGGGCACTGCTTACTGCGAGTCCGTAACGGCGTTCCGCATCGGCTGTTGGACAGGACCGTAGCGCGTTCTTTCAATCTCTGGGAGTGTTCAAACTCTCTTCTTCTTTGTTAGTACCAAGCTTGACTTCATTATCGATGGTTATTTTACTTTCTTCCCCTCAGTAGAGTACGTGGGCATGACAATAGTAGTTTTAGCTCGACCGTTACCGTTAGAGGTTTACCGGATTACGGGAGCCCTGTACGGCAGTAATCTAACCAGGCTGGTAGCGACACCTTCTGAGGCTTTGCCCAACCACAATTTGTTACGGTTCTTAAAACTTGTGTTGCGTGAGTGTTCTCGTCGGAGGAAAACCATAAATTGCGCATTAGCGATCATGTCGCTACAAACGCTTTACAGCAGAAGTAGAATGTGATAGGTCACTGGCCGAAATTGCAGAGCCTCACTTTCAGAACCCGGCAGATTTTTCGTGAATAAACGTCAGATATTTTTGTTTGTGTACAGCGCAGGTCATAGCAGCAAGTGCCGGATGACAGCGTCCCTACAAAATAAAAATAACGTCTAAATTTTAGGTCGGTCATCTTGAGTTATGTAAAATAATGGTTTATTGTTCAACTTTTCGTATTTCTTGGCTTCGACTGCGCACAGTATTTTTCAAATTGCAAGGTTGGCATGTCTGTAAATCAGAAAATGAATTACTGTCGCGATAGAAAGAATTGGCGTCGAGAAATGGACTTTGGTAACGTCGAAATAAGAGCCCACGAGGTCCTTCGAAGGCAGAAGGATTAAATATAGACAAACGGGTATGTTACCGACCATTCCCGTTGTCATCGAACCTCCCTACTGTTCAGCGCATGGAGAAGGAAAAAAGTAAGGAGCTAGGATTACGTCATGCAAAGCCAACCTTGGCAAGCGAACGCTCTGTGAAGCCAGTCCCTTTGCTCAGTGGCGACCCAACGCGTATTCTCTTGCGTCGAGATCACGGAGCAAGGATCGAGATTTGCCGAGACGTTCGGTTCCCGATAGCTATGCCATTAGTCTTTATTCTGTGCACGCTTGTTCGGCTGCCCTGCCATGACTCTGCTTAGAGCACTGGCAACACTCAAAACCAACCGCGCACTTTGACATGCGATCACGTGTTGGGCCGACAGATTTGGCTTCCTCCGCGGTTCAGCGCACCACGTAGACACTGGCGCCATATTTCTTTCTAGGGTGCTTTGTATGAAACTCTTACGGGCGGCGTTGCTCGCGACGACAGCGCGCGTTCTCCGTGTGGCTTTTGCTCCGCCCTGACGCGACCCCGTCGGAGCTAGTACACATTAGCTGAAGTGGCTTTGGCGCTGCGAGAAGCTTTCCGTCGTAAAGGAGGATGCCGCGCCGCAAGGTCGGGAGGATGGAGGAAGTTGACATGGGGTCGTCGCGCTCCCAAGCCGGCTGGCTTCGAGCGGCAGAGGCTGTCGCCTCCATTCGTTATTATTTTTCGTTCCTCGCTGATGGAGTCCGCTGTGACGTATGCGTCACTTGCGGTGAGACGCCCTCGCGCCGACAGACGCTGATGACGTCTCTTTACACGCGGCGGTGACGTCCTGCCCAGAAACTGCGGTCGCCGGTAGGTTGAGCGAGGTCTCGCATGTGCACGCTCCAAGTGTGCGTAATTGTAAGAGGTCGGGCAGGTCGGGCATGGACCGCGCTTTTGTTGGTGCGACGGTGCGCAGCCGATACGCGTAGGTGTACCGGCTGGTTCTTGTGATCTCGTCTGCGTCTTGTGCACTGGCCCCTCTGTGGCGCTGCGCACACTGGTCCGGAAGCAGAATGTGTTGCCCTCCTGCGTGTTTACCCTGAACTTGGCAATGGCTCTTGGAAACGCTTCTGCTACCGTTACTGTGATGTCGCATTGTGACGTCATAACGGAGTTTCGGTATTTCCATATTTCCTTGATATCGGAGGACTCTGGCATAACGAACGCAAAGTTCTTGCGTACACTCTAATAGCCGGTCCAAACTGCGCGTACGCAGAACACGATGAATAACTTAGGGCTTTTCGGTTGACTTACGCACGCCAACCTTTGGATGTAAGTCAGGGTGTCTACCAACCGGGAAAACCGAGAAAACCGGGAATTCTCAGGGATTTTGAGTAGTCTGGAAAAACTCAGGTTAAACTCAGGGAATTTGTGCTTCTATCAGGGAAAATTGGCTGTAAATTTATTGAAAGCGAACCCAAAGTCACGGTAATGCTGGCCCGAGTAACAGAGAGGATTGGTAACGAATGGCCTTTGACGCCGCCTCATCGGCTGGAGGAGTTGTCAGAGTACAGTCAGCGAGCGATTTTCCGGACACTAGATAACTCGGACGGCTTCGCGACACCAGTACGTACCCCATAGGGTGTATAAGAACGCACAAATTTCGGACGCATGGCCCCTTCGCCGTCCGATTTTCCGGACTTTTTGCCGTGACCGCAGGTCCGAAACGGCATTAATAAAAGCCACAAATGGCGCCATCTTGATAACCTCGCCGCCTCGAACCGGCACACTTGCACGCAGATCAGCTGGCAGCCGTAGCAACCACCGCAGCAATGCTAGGCCTAGCTTAAGCTTCTTGCCATTCTGTACCGTGTTTTTCATTGAAAGGATTCGCCGCTATCAGCAATGGCACCGACACCGCCTTTGTGGTTATCGCGACTGGCTTTGAAGTTCGGAAAGCACGGCGCGTTGCATAATGCCGGTTCCCGAAAGTCAGCTTCACCGCATTACAGAAGTGTTACGCTATGAAGCATAACAAGTGTGTGAAGGGGCAACTGGCACGGGACACAGTATGACATATATTCCTTAATTATACACGCGTACACCCGCCATCTTCTGTCACAATACGAGCACCTCTATGCCTAATTAGTGTACTGGCAGGCCTTCAGAACTTTTTCGGGCGTGCCTGTGGCGATTTGAACCCTTAAGGGCTGTGAAAGACATGCATTCATTTTTTTTGACGTTTTGTCGGCCCCTAGGGAGTCCGAAAAATCGGACGCTGACTGCACAATTGTCCAAGAGGATGCTTCAAATAGTCCGTGTGGCGAATGCGCAGCCTAAGGAAAACAAGAAGACAAAGGACCTACGCATTGAGAAATGAACGGGGAAGGAAGCACGCTGCCGCTTTTTTGGGGGAGCTTGCACTCTAAAAGCAAAGTGTTGGCGGACACGGAGATGCAGGTGTCCGTCACCCAAGTAAAAAAAAAAAAAAAACTCTTCAAAGCAGTGAAACGCAACGCTGAGGCCTTGTGCGCGGGCTGAGTATGTCAGGACAGTTGAGGTTGACTTACCAGCTGTTGCGAGAGAATCTAACTTGTGATAAAGTTCGGGCTGCATACCAGTTAGCTTGCTATCAATCGATAGAAATAGCTCATATTCGAAAATATTCTGTATGCATCTTTTTTTTATTCACATTTGAGAATGTTCGACTCAGTTTGCAATGGGTTTTGCTATTTTCCTTCGAAGATATTTTATTCGCTGTGCATTTTACTAACCCCTCCCTTCTGCTTTCTTTTTGAATAAAATGAACACTACCCCTTACTATTCAAACTGGATTAAGAAAATATTGCGAAGGGACTCGGGGAAAACCTGGAAAACTCAGGTAATTTGGAAATGCCAACTTGGTAGACACCCTGTAAGTGCTAGCGTTGCGGATTGCGTAGCCAGCGTAACATGGCGGCGCCTATAGGCCGCCGCCTTCGATCCGAATTCGTCCTTGCGGCTTGCTCCTCCCTGCGTCTGCGAGCAGTAGGTGGTCAAGTACGCTTTCGCCTATTCTCATCTCACAGTGATGGCCAGCTAGGTATTATGCATTTAGCGGAAGTTTCAGATATAGCGCACCCAATTAAGCGTCGTACCCAAACCGCCATGGCCGTGCTTGCGTTCTTTTGTACCTTCTCGTGTTCTTTTGTATCCATATTTTTTCTGTTTATGTAAGGCCGCTGGTTTAAACACCCTAAATTTGGAAGCGCGAAATGTGTAACTCCGTTTTCTCATAATGAAAAAAAAAAAAAAAGCAAGCAAGAAGTGAGGGCGGGATCATCACAGGCGTATATAGAGATAGAATATAGAAGCAGGTAGAGCTTGTTTCGTTACTTGGGAGAGCTTGCCTACTGGTTGCCTTGGTGCCTTGCCTCCCATTTCAGAGGCGGCAATTGAAGTGGGAGGCAAGACATGAAGGCAACCAGTAGGCAAGCTTTCCTAAGTAACAAAGGACCTAATAAAGAAACGACAAAGAATGAGTGTCCAACTCAAGAGCTAAGGTAGAATTCGCGGAACTGTCAAAACTGGTAAACAAGGCGAAAATAAGGGATATCGGAAATTATAACGTGAGAAGACTGAAGAAGCCGTAAAATATGGACCCAGCCTGAAACCAGTGAAAAGGAAACTTGGCATAGGACAAACCAAGGTACATGCACTGAAAGATATGCAGGGTATCATCAGCAATCTCGAAGATACAGTGAAAGCAGCGGAGGGAATCTATACTGACCTGTACAGCACCCAGAGTAGTCAGAATACCTCCATTCGAAGCAATAATGAACAGGATACAGAAACTCCTCCTATAACGGCCGATGATGTCAGAAGGGCATTGCAAGACATGAAACGGGGAAGAGCGGCATGAGAAGATGGAGTAACAGTCGATTTAATCAAAGATGGAGGAGGCATAATGCTTGGAAAGCTGGCGGCCGGCTCTCTATACGAAGTGTCTATCGACTGCAAGGGTCCCAGAAAACAGGAAGGATGCAAACCTTATACTAATCCAAAAAAAAAGGGAGACGTTAAAGTATTGAAAAGTAATAGGCCCATTAGCTTACTGAGAGTATTATATAAAATATTCACCAAGATAATTTGCAATAGAATAATGGCAACACTGGGCTTTAGTCAACCAAGGGGCTGGCTTCAGGAAGGGATACTATAGCTCCACAATTGATCACATCTATGTCATTAATCAGGTAATCGAGAAATCCGCAGAGTACAATCAGCCTCTCTATATGGCTTTCATAATTACGAAAAGGAATCTGGCTCAATAGAGATACCAGCAGTCATAGAGGCATTACGTAATCAAGGAGTAGAGACCACCTACGTAAATATCTTGGAAAATATCTACAGAGATTCTACAGCTACCTTAATTCTGCAAAAGAAAAGTAGGAAGACACCTCTAAGGAAAAGGTCAGACAAGGAAACACAATCTCTCCAAAGCTATTCACTGCGTGCCGATTTACTTACATTCAGATTGTGGTTTTGTCAAGTAAAAGCCCAGAATTTTAACGACATTGGTGTGACGCTGCGCAAGCGCTCGGTTGCAAAGCCTAATTGTGAAAATGCGGTGGTGTTTACGTCACTTACGCAGTGGGCAGAGAGACCGCCATTTATATCCCGAGTGACATGCGCAGATTGTATTAGCTCACAAGCGTAATTATCAAAGTTAGTGGACAAGCCACACTGGCATAAGCTTTTACCAACGTGTAAGCGAAGGGGGCAGTGAACGAATTGACCAATTTCATTTGCCTATGCTTTCTTTTCTTTCTGAACTGCGTGCGTCTGTACACTATTGGCAGTTTCTCCTTTGTTTACAGACGTCCAGCGCGTCACACGCAGACGTGCGATGGATTATGCACAAGATACAGCGATTAAAAATAAACCGTTCGCGATTAAAAAAAGACAGTGCATCAGAGACGGTAACTTACTCATGTCCTGGCTAGAACTGGCGCCCGACGTTTTCAATATGAACGCTTACAGAACCGCTCAGTTCAGTGTAGGATGTAGGCGCGGTTGCGTATGTTCGACAAAACCGGCACGGCCATCGTGCGGGGCGGTTCCCAATACGTTCGCTTGCGGTGTGGGATCTTCCGAATGCAAGAAAAAACCTTGTCTCGTGCGTGGAGCGTGCTCGTGAAGAAAGACCCACACGCATGCATGTGCACATGTACGCACAAATAACAATACTCCTTAAAATGCAAGTTCCGGGTATACGGTTCCTGTGGGGGAGGGCACGCATGATTTTTCGTGAACTTCGTAGGCACGAAAATTGCGTTCAAACCCTCAAGCAGCTGCTTATAATTGTCGCCTCTTCCTTCGAAGGCTAACACGCACTACAATCGGCATGTCGCGTGGCGGTGCTGTACGTATAGTAGCCGGCTTTTGGGCGTGTATTCTGTGCGGCCGTTCTGCGCATGCGCACCTACGTGTGGACTCATTGCTTCTGTGTGTAGCGCGCGTACAGTGCCAGTACCGCGTGCCGGACAGTGCGTGTGCGTACAGTCCATTGCATGCAACTAGTGCGCCTGCCCTCTCTCCCCTTACCCGCCACGGCGAGGACACGATCGAGCGGCTGGCACGTGCACTGTGGCGTCGCGAGCATTCTCTCGTGTTCGGGTAATTTCGGCGCAGCAGTGGCGTACCAACTATTTCTTGTGTGTGTGGGGGGGGGGGGAGGGGGGGGAGTATACTTGTAATCTATAGCTATGTCAAGACACTGGGAAGCATAGCTGATAGCGGCCATACCGCGTGCTCTAACATTTTAATAAGAATTTAATAATAATAATTTAACTTAGCACAGAGAGTTTCCATAGTGTACCACCAATTTCGGCTAAATGTGGCCTCGGCGGCTTTTATAGCCAAGGCAGCGGGCTCAATTCTTCCCCGCTCGTTAGACACGCTCATAACACTCCGGAGTGCTTGCATAAGTAATTTATTGCCAAACCCCTAATTGTCCATCTATTTTGAACTTCACCTCCACATCTCCCGTTAACTTGTCCTTGCAGTCACCAAACGTAACGAAGCTGCCTCCTTTAGTTCAGCGACGGCACCAGGTAAAACCAAGATATCAGGCATGAAAAAGTAAGAAAGGAAAGAGGGTTCAATAATTATTCGTAACGCTTCTATATAACCCAGAAATGTTGAAACTACGCAACACATTCGACTTAAAGTGTAGCCTATTCCTTCAAAGTATAAAATATCTGAAACGCAGAGTTCTCTTGGGACATATTGGGAAACCTAGCTAATAGCAGGTGTGATAATTTCGAACACTTGCTTACAAATTTTTTAATTCTCTACTTGATCAACACACATTTACCATCGTGCATAAACTTGGCGTACTGTTCTCCTTAGGTTCGCAAAATTTTACCTCAGTTTTTGTTGTAATTATGCCAGCGCAGCCGCCTAAGTCTTGCGCCGCTCGTAAAACGGACTAATAAGGCTATGGACCACTTGCGTACCTATATTCTGCTAGAAGAAGCGCATTTAACCCATCCATTTGGCGCGTTACCTACACCTTATACATACCATGCCCGTAATTTTCCCTAGATATAAACATGATGCCTTGTTTAGCTCACGGAGGGCGCCGGAGAAACAAACTGCGAATCTCGTAATCTACCCGTCAGTCGTGGCGTACACATTTGTGAACGCAACTTACTTTCGCGATTGCTGTACAGTGATTGCAAGGAATAGACAATGAACATTAAGCTTTGAGTAAATTGAACATTCTGATTTCTTAAAGTACGCCCATTTTACCTCCGAGTGAAATGTATCGCTGCACACGACCGCTTTCACGAAGGCACTACCGTCTTTGACGGGGCGTTTCAAGGGGGGCGCGTTCCGGTAGTAATCGCGAAAGACTGTTTCTTCCCTCGTTGTAATGCTTGCGCCCAATAATTAGCCTGTGCACGTAATTCGAGCGGGTGATTCAATATATTGAGTGAAGAAACTTAGCATGACTGACTGTGCACTGTTTGATTACTATGTAATTATGATGGGTCACTATAAAATGCAGAGTCATTCTCCCACCTTGACTTGCTTTCTGTGTGGAGTCTACAGCCGCCCTCGGATAAAATTATGTAAATTTCACACATTTATGGACAGTCGATCGTAATTTGGGACTGAAGGTATTACGCGAAAATACATGAAAAAACGAGGGTTGACATATGACATACTTTGGCCCCCACTTTCAACCGTAGGCAGGGGCAAGCGCCCCCTTGCCCCTCTCCCCTCCCCCCGGTATATGCGCGTATGTGTCGCAGGCGAAGTTTTGGAAACTTCTCTAGTTCGCAGTGTAGCCATTTACCCCACAAATTATTCAGTAAGCCTAAATAGTAGCTGTCGAAGTCCATGACTTCAGGGCAAGCTGGCGCTGGGAGTGTACTGTAGCCATCTGTCTTTTGTTCTTGCGTCTTCTATGGTGCGCCAAGCATGCAGGCGCTGCAAGAGTGGCTGTTGCAGGAGCGTTATACACGAATTTGGGCCGATTTAAAGGTACACTAAGCGAAAATATTCACTCGAGCTCGATGGAAAAATTAGGCGTCTGTAACAAATTCGCCATTCCCTGGGAGAACAGGCCTTTAAAATCGGAATGGCTCCACCTGTCGTGGACTCTAGTGCATCTTGGTCGACGTCAGCACTGGCCGATTCACAGGGAGTGGCTTAGGGGGAGGTGACGTGAAGGTCATGTCAACGCGTACTTTTTGGCTCGGGCAGTTCAAATTGAGGAGCAACAGCGGGACTTTCGGCGGCAATTTTCTGTGCTACAATGCGATATTAGCACGCGGGAAATGATAAAGCTCTTTTAAGGAGTGAACCATTGGCCTAGCTCGGCTAATCATTTTCATTTAGTGTCATTTAACATTGCTCTTTATACTTTGTCTCAGTTCATCGCGGCAGTTTCAAGGGTGCGAAGCCTGAAAACGCATATGCTTGCAACAGAGCGTTGTTGGGTTGCTGAGCACGAGGTCGCGGGATCGAATCGCGGCCACGGCGGCCGCATTTCGATGGGGGCGAAATGCGAAAACACCCGTGTGCTTAGATTTAGGTGCACGTTAAAGAACCCCAGGTGGTCAAAATTTCCGGAGTCCTCCACTACGGCGTGCCTCATAATCAGGAAGTGGTTTTGGCACGTAAAACCCCAAATATTATTATTATTGCAACAGAGCGTGGACTATACAACTCCTGGATGTGTTTTCCTTCCTGATAAATATGTCGAGGTGCCCGTCCGTAACTTCCGCAGCGCTGCACAGAATTACTGAGAGCGATTCTATCCTTTTCCAAATTTGTCCTAGTGATGTGCTGCCCATTACGTAAGTGTATATCCTGGTTCTCCTTTCAGCTAAAGCTTAGTTGACAGCTGGCCGTGGTCATTTCATGTGGGCGTGTCTACCTGCTTTTAGGAAATATCCGATCAACACTGCAACCTTATGTTTACAATAATAAGCATTGCTTTCTCGTATGCGATACGCATACGTTACCGTAAATGTTTGTGGATAGCGCGTCGTTTCTGCTTCTAACCTCTCTCGGACTTGCAAATATCGCCGTTTTCTTGCGTTTTAACCTTATCGTTTACGCGCCTGTGATTACGCTTTCTAACGGGTTCTAGCGTTATCACATTGGAATTTAAATTTGTGCCCATTGCGCCCTGTCAGTCTTTGCGGGTGGTAGCGCTCCCTCCTCCCTTCGTCTGAAAGTATTTTCGTGGACGCGTATAGCTTGCTGAAATGAGGTTGTGAAAACGTGCTTTACTGGATGGATCATTACGGGAGGGGGGTCACTTTTATACGGCCTTCATTTCGAAAAAAATGAATCATGGCTCCTTACGTTCGATTTTGCGTGATTCACACCCATTTAGGTGCTGTAAGGCTTTGCTTCAAATAATCGAATGAGCGCTATTTCTATAAAAACTTGCCGAATCATTTGCGTTCGGTTCGGGCGCGGGTAAAAAAGAAAGAAAATAATGACAACAGTCAGCAACATATGCTTGTTGTTGACTTGTCGCCCGCAGCAATTCGCACCGGTACCGAAAAAAATTTAATACCGGTACCGGTATGAAATTATCGGACGTATTCCTCCTGCATTTTGTAAATATAGAGCTGTGGAACTTAGCAGGAGGGTTTATTTTACCTTTTATACTGGATGTTCTACAGCTTACGTCCACAATGCTTGTCATCCGTTTTTAAAACTCTATTTCTGTCAATTTCCCGGTAAGAGGTTGAATATTACACCAAAGAAATTGAAAGCTATATATATATATATATATATATATATATATATATATATATATATATATATATATATATATATATATATATATATTATTCCGCGCCGGAACCTCGTCTCCGATACATCTGCGTGACATTACCTATATTTCTAAGTATTTTCTCGTGTCTGGGGCGTTTTGACTTAACCAGAGTTCTTGAAACTTGCCACGTTCAGTGTTTGTCTCTTTCAGAACAGGATGCAGTCGCATTTTACCGATCCACTAAAATTATCCCTAGCGTACGCCGTCTAAATCCGTGACGTCACGACGAAGGGGTCCGGGGGTTTCAAGGCGGCGTCGCCACCTGTGTTGCGTCTTTTCCTGCTTGCCGAGCATCTTCTTCCGGCGGAAGTGCTTGGTTTCGTATGCTAGAAGGATAACTTTTTGAAGGTGATGTTTTTCTCTTTGGTGTTTCAAAGGGTCACTGCCGTACATGTACGGCGGTGATGAACTATAATCGAACGTCTGAGAAAATGCGCGTTTATGGGAAGAACCGTCACCTAGCGTAACTCTAGAGTATTCCAACCAAGTATCTGATAGCGGTGATTCCAACATCCGTGGCTTCCACAAAAAAAAAAAAAAAAAAATCCTTTTGTGATGCCGCCCCTCGGATTCCTCCGGAACTGATTTTTCGCTTTGCTTTATGGTGCCTGTCACCGCGGTACTTCGATTTGGCTGCACCTACTGCACTAATTCCGTTTCGGTACCGTGCGAGTGCAGCAGAGGCCAATGTCAATCCAGAAAGTGCAGTGCTTGCACTACTCTTGAAGAAGTTAGCGCCCTTTGGGGCTTATCTTGTCCCACAACGACAATCCCCATGTACTTTGCGCGCCTTTCTTTAACGCTGGCGCCCGGTAAGTTCATGACACGAACCGCACGGGCGTAATCAGCGTGGCTGTACATTTTTGACAGGAAAGTAACCAGCACGGTTCGGTGCTAAGTTCGGTACCTATGCGGACATGATTCTGCGATCTGACAGTATCTCCCTTCTACTTAGTATAGGCCTCTCGTGAACGTTCACTTACCAAAAAGAAGGGTACTTTCTTTTCGTGATTGCAATATTCGCTGTCGGGATAGCACTACGTCATGAGAACGCCACGTGGGCGTGGATGCTGGTTTTTCGTCAGCGAACGCATTCCAAGTAAAACGCATGCGATTGACAGCGATTTAACACGTCGCGTGACTTTACTGCCCTCACAATCATTCAGGCATCGACCTTGCGCCGCATGCACATTCTTATGCCAGCTGTATGAAACTGTTGCAACCAAAGCGGGATATATGAAGTACGTCCGCGCGACATTATTCAACTAGCGGTGTGTCTTTGTCGTCTGCTAAGGAGAGCTTGCGCGACGCCTGCACATCTAAAGTAGTGAGCGCAGGAGAACTGTGGACTCGAGCAGAACTCGCTTTGCACGAATTCAAATCGAAGAGCGCGGTGCAGGCGGCGTGCGCTGCACTGCAAAATATCGAGCACAAAAGTGCTGCACTTCCTGCAGCAGAAAGTGCAGTGGAATCGAAGAGACCGCTTCGCCTCGTGCTCACGACGCGCAGGGGGCGGTGGTGAAACTGTCTTTTCCGAATCTCCCGTACGGGTGTGCAGTGTCGTAGCTAGGTCGTCTGGCACCCGGGGCCCATAGGTCTTCTGTCACCCCCCCCCCCTCCCCCGGGTGTAGCCGGCGGAAAAAGGGGTGTCTTCAGAGGTATATGACACCCCCCTCCCCCCCCCCCACTGGCCCTTTGCACCCGGGGCCCACAGCCCGCCGGCCCCCCCCTGTTGCTACGCCACTGCGCGTGTGGTGTTTGCAGACGGGCCCTAGCAAACCGGCCCGCGTGCGTGCCTTCTGTTGCGCCGCGCGCGAGACAGCAGGGAGCTGCTCACTCGTTTAGTTTTTCCTACGTGTGCGCACCACACTTAGTCTGCGGGCGCTCACTTATTTATTTATTTATTCATACATACATATGTCTATACATACATAGTCATACATATGTCTCGTTTTCGATGTGGCCGCGCGTCTCTGGGGCTGTATTCTCTAATGATCCACCTCGTTTTCCATTCTTACCACATATAATGATGATTTGATGATGATGATGATGATTTGAGATTTTTATAGCGCAACAGCCGTGCAGACTATAATGCGCCAAGAACAAATTACCACATATATTCGTCAGTGGTTCGGACATAGTTTGAAGGCCGCCGCACCAATATTTTGGCTGGGATCGCACCCTCGACACGGCACATGATAAAAATGGAAAATGAAGTGAAACGTTGCAAAATGCAGGTGTCAAGCCTGTTATTGCATTTTTATAATATGAGCGTGTACTAGTTCATCCATGTATTTAGCAATAAACCATGTGTAACAGGGCATACATCAAATAAAAAAAGTTTCTTTAATGTCGCGTAACAATTCCTTGCTCATTTTTTCTTGAAATAGATCACTCTGAAGTGTTGAAATCTACAATAAAAAAGGGACCCTCAAAGTAAAGCGGCCTTCCTGGAGCGGCATATCGACTGGCATCCGCCGATGTCAGAGAAATAATGAGCACTTATCCCAAGGATGGCTCAGGTGCCTAAGCAGAGGGCTGGAGGGTCAGTGGCGAGGCTTACGAACAAAAGCTCAAAATTAATTCATCCTGGTCGCGACACAACAGCGACACCAATCGGGGGCCCTCTGCGCAGTAAGTCGGCACTTCCTTGCCTGCTTAGGCGAGATTAGGAAAGGACTGGGGAGAAAAGTGACTGACGAGGCAGACGGTGAGAGCTCGGAATTCGAGTTATTCGTAATGACGCGCTTTCGGAGGCGGCGGAATGCCGACAGTTGGCCTGTATCAATGCTGTACGCAAGACGAAGGGTCTCGCGACACATTGGCTTTCCCCAATGCCGTCTTTCGGTGTGCTTCTTGCCCGAGGTCTTGATTTTTCCCCCTAGCGTGCTACGTCTCATCGATTCCGTACAGCGTAGCGAAAGCTATGGGTTGTGTCAGCCAACTAGAGTAGAGAACCAGAAGGGCCCCATCGTCCGCCTCCGACCGCGCGTATGTCGCCAGCTGAACGGAAGCTTCGCAGAATGATCGGTAGCATGCAGTGGGATAGCATTCCTGCCTTGGAGCAAGCAGCCGGCTCTTCTTACTGCATTATTAGTTATATCCCAAGTTTAGCCATAACCGAATGGATATATCTTACTGATCGGTGCCTTGCTCTAATTCATTGCTGTTATTTTATTGTTTCTTCGATGTTGTGCTGTTAATTGTTAGTATTCCAATTATTTCCGTTGTTCCTGTCATTGTTTTTTTTTCCTGTATGGAGTCTGTGTATATAAGGGGCGCGCGGACCCGTAGTCGATCTTTTCCCAACAAGGCTTTCTGTCCGCACTGATGTTGAAATAAATGTGATTCCATTGCCCGACACGAGGTGTAGCATTCGTTGCAGTGCACGGGGCTAACGAGGCAGCTGGAGTGCAGCACTTTCTGCATCCGCGAGCTTGTAGCACGATACGTCGCTTCCTCTTGGGCTGGCCCGAGGAGGAGCAGCTAGTTCTCCCGCTGCCCTTCGACGGTACTTTCGCTGCCCGTCGGGGTTTGTTCGCCAACGATCCTTGAAGCCAGAGTGTCTACCCACCGGGAAAACCGGGAATTCTCAGGGATATTGAGTAGTCTGGAAAAACTCGGAAAGCTCGGGGAATTTGTGCCTCTATCAGGGAAAATTAAGTAGCGGTAATTTTGTTGAAAGGGTCGAAAGTCGCGGCTCGAGTAATAGACAGGAATCGTAATGAATCGTCTTTGGCGCCCTGTCGTCGGCTGGAGGAGTTTCCAGTGTACACTCAACGACCGACTTTCCGGATGCCCGATAATTTGGACGGCTTCGCGGCACCACCACGTACCCCCATATAGTCAGTGTATCGGAACGTCTGAAATTTGGGACGCAAGAACCCTTCGCCGTCCGATTTTCTGGACTTTTTGCCGTGACCGCAGGTCCGAAACGGCAATAATCAAAGCCACCACCGCTGCCGTTTTGATTACCTCGCCGCTTCGAACCGGCGATTTCGCACGGAGTTCCGCTGGCAGCCGTAGCCACCACTGCGGCAACGCTAGACCTAGCTGCTTCGACGTTAGCTTTTAAGCTTCTTGCCGTTGGGTGCCGTGTTTTTCATTGAAATAATTCGCTGCTGTCAGCAATGGCACCGACTGCGCCTTTGTGGTCCTCGCAATGGGCTTGGAAGCTCGGAAAGCATGGTGCGCTAAATAAAACCGGTTCCTGAACGTCAGCTTCGCCTTAGTACAGGAATGTTACGGGGTGAAGCATACGCAAACGTATTGCGGTGAAGCATTACAAGCGTCTGAAGGGGCAGTTGTCACGGGTCACTCCTTAATTACACACGCGTACATACGGGATCTCCTGCTACAGTATGAGCACCGATATGCCTAATACGTGTACCGGCAGGCTTCCAGAGCATTTTCGAATGTGCCTGTGGCGGTTTCAGCCCGTAAGGGCAGTAAATGACATGCATTCATATTTTCCAACTGGCCGATTTTTTCGGACGTTTTCGCAGTCCCTAGGGAGTACGAAAAATCGGACTTGGATTGTACAACTGACGAAGAAGATGCTTCAAATTGTCCGTGGGGCGAACGAGTGGTGGAAGGAGGACAAGAACAGAAAGAACCTATGCATTGAGGAATGAACGAGAAAAGAAGCGTGCTGCCGCCGTTTTGAAGGAGCTTGAGCTCAAGAAAGAAAGTGTTAGCTGATGCCGGGATGCAGGTGTCCATCATCTGCACCTAAATAAACTCTTTAAAGTAGTGAAACAACACTGAGGCATCGTGCGCGGGCTAAGAGTATTTCAGGACAGCTGAGGTTGACTTACGGGCTCTTGAGAGAGAATCTTAATTGTGACAAAGTTCGGGCCTCATACCACTGAGCTTGCTATCAGTCGATAGAAATAGCTCATATTCGAAAATATTTGCTTCTGTATGCATCTCCTATTTATTCGTGTTTGGGGATGTCAGACTCCATTTGCGTTTTTTTTTAAGACATCTTATTTGCTGTGCATTTTTTGCTGTGCATTTTACTGTGGGTTTTATGTTCCAAAACCACTTTCTGATTATGAGGCACGCCGTAGTAAAGGACTCTGAAAATTTCGACCACCTGGGATTCTTTAACATTCACCTAAATCTAAGTACATGGGTGTCTCCTCATTTCGTTCCCATCCAAACGCGGCCGCCGTGGCCAGGATTCGTCCTCAGCAGCCCAACACCATAGCCACTGAGCAACCACTGTGAGTGAATCCCTCGTTTACTGCTCTGTCGTGCCAAAACCGACTCGTATCGTTAATTGGGAAGTTGTGTAATGATGCGAGGCTGCAGGTCCCGTACAATTGCATAGAGTGCCGGACGCTGCGGTTCTAGACGAACTGCGCCCACTGCAAAGGTTAGAAAACGCCCACATAAGCACAGCAGAGAAGTGGCTATGTCAGGCGGCTCGATTGATAATTGTAGAAGCGTCATTCAAAACACACGGAATCATTCTCCACTTCCGGTGGCATTTTTTCTACTTCCTTGTTAAACAGAAAGATCTTGATCCATAAATATTTTCGCAAACAATGGTTAAATTTGTTAATTTTCGCTTTTCCTTCCTGTTTGGCTCTCGAGTCGGCTCTCTCCCTTAGTAGATCACATAATTTCTAAACTCCTTGCGTCTCTTGTTTCCAGTTGCCAATTTGCACGAAAAGTGCTGTACAATTAGGGAAAATCCAGACGAGGTAATGGGCGACATTCATATTGCCTATGGGTTTTACGGTTATTGCAAGGTTTGATGATGGATGCTGTTTCGCATGACCTTATTTTCCACCTTTCTAACCCATATCATGGGTATGTGGTTCCGAGGATCTGCCAGCAACGCAGCATGCTATCACTCGAGGCAGTAATGAGGCAAAAGGAGAAGTTAAATACAGCTGGCATTTTCTCCGGCCGCAACTCGTTCGAAGAGCATACAGACCAACTTACTACGAACTGAATCCCTTTCTTGGTCCCTGGATGAGTGTAAACAAAGAAGATTGAACTAAGGAAGAAACAGCGGTGCGTGTGACTGTTGCAATAGATGGTGACAACTGAACGCATCTCGAGTTAATCACGTGTAAGCAACGAAGATGGCACCATGACCACCAGGCTTCGGTTTTCTCGGAAACCCAGGTGCCTCGAAGGCAATGAGGAGACAGTCCCACAAGCGGCAGGCTGCATGCCTGCAGCCTCATTGCGACCCTTGGTTCAACCCCCTTCGCTGACTGCAGGCATCTTCCTCCGCCTCGAGCCCTGTGTCTTATGACCCTGGCGGTGTACAGTAGCCTGTGTTAAGAGAGAGTAAAGTTGCGTTTCAAAGAGAAAGGTTGTGTGTCTGTTTGCTCTCCCAAGTTCGCAAGGCGCCATTTTTGCATGGGAGCCGCTTGGGGCGAGTGTACGCGTGTGCCTTACTTTGCGTTGCGTGTTTGTGTTCCGCAGGGGCACATTCGCGGGTTGCTGTCGACCTGAGCTCGTTTTTTAACCAAGTGTATGGTTAGCTAGCTGAGTCTATGGTAGAGAACTTACTTTCTTACTCTTTTTTACACATGCGGGCACCGAATCGATGAGAAAACTGACCTTCACACCCCAGGAGATGCCGGGTAGCTACCGCCATCCAAAAGGAGTGAAAGAGGCAGCAAATGTTGACCGCCGAATAGCTGTCCAGTTTCAAGATTAATTTGGCGGTGCTTTAGGAATGTGTCTAAGGAGTGGTGGCGTAGGCATGGTGGGGGAGGTATGTCACTTAATTTAAGAAAAAAGAAATTGTTACGGCGCAGCACATTGTCTCATGGTGAAAGTTCAATTTTGTTACTTCTTTTGCAGAAAGTAATGAGCCACGGGACTCTTCAGTTGCCGGATACTCTTATTATATTATTGTGATAGCAATCATATAGACACTCCTGGTGCACTCCTGCTGTCACTGTCTTGTTCCGTATAAAGGCCAAGGGCAATAACATTGTCACCGAGCGCCGCATGCTGTATGTGCGAGTGAAAGCGTTGGATGGAAGCGGGGGATAGGTGAGCCAACGATGGTGGCTTAGTCTTGTGTGCGCAAGGGAGAAAAGCTAGAGGAAGCATGCCGCCTTCTGTTGCGCACAAATCATAGGGGGGGGGGGGGGGTAGGCTTATGATTCTGTGATCTGTGAATCTGACTGCCCAACATGTTGCTTGACAGCCGTTTCTCGATCCCGATTGGCTGACATGAGCCACAGCCTTCATAGTACTGCACATATTTAGCAACACAAAGTATAGTGGGAACTCTAGCTTCGTCATGTTGTTCATGTATCGCAGTTGACCATGTTCTCACTGCATTCTCTATGTGCTGGTGTGCATTTCTGATGGCACTGATTCAGAGTTCAAAGTACCATAGTTGGATTCTGTTATTTAATCGCTTTACCACTAACATCCTGCAATCCAACACAGCAGTGTTGCAGTGTCTCTTTATGTGTCCATTGTGTTTAAGCTGGTTCAAGCCTTTGAGTAGCAGTACTTTGCTGTAGTAGATCGGGCACAAAATTATGCGTGCACATCACCCCCCCCCCCCACACACACACACACACCACGAGACAAATATGCTTGTTCTGAACCTGTTGTGAGTGCGTGTAATTTTGGGTCTGGTTTGAAGGATGATATCAAAGCAATAACTCTCCCAGAAACTTTGCTAATTCACATTTGTTTCTCTGAGATGGGGCTAATTGCATGTTACACTTGCAGGCTGCATTGTTTCAGTCATGGCCATATATCACCCGGTGCTGCTGAGGGAGTATGGCTACGTGGTGCTTGTTGGAGTTGGCTCTGCCGTCGTCAACATGTGGCTCGCCTTCCGTGTCGGAAGTGCACGGAGGCGGTTTGACATCAAGGTGGGCCCTGCCATTGCTTCTCTTTACTGCAATACTGGACACACTAAAACTCTATTGTGGTAGTAATCCTCTGACTTGAAGTGGTAGCCCCAAATGCATAGACCTTGGTGCTGATTCGATACCGACAGCGCGGTGTGCTGCAGCCACTCTGCTTGCCTGTTGCCTTGCAGAGGGACACAGTATTGCAGCTTGATATATCGCCGATCACTAGATTTGATGCCCACGACCCGACAAGGGCGATCCATGGTGCTGGCAAAAAGAAAGCATGAGACCAACACTGGCCGTGCAGCTTGCGTCAACATGGAGCACATTGTAACACAAGCAGACGACGCTTGCCATGTGCTGGAAGTGCTTGAGTGTAGTGATAAATTGTCGTGTATTTTTACTGTTACTTCTTTTTTATAAGAACAAATTAACCAACATTACAAATATTACAAACATCTGTTCGCCATAAAGTTGCAAAAATTATTGATGACGCAGCCTAAACAGCCACTCGGATAGCTCGCCCAACTGGCGTCACATGTGCCCTCTACGTTAATTGCTACAGGGCAGCTGAAAACTCAGGGTAGCAGTGCTGTTGTGCTCGTGCTGCTGCAGTCTATAGCAGTGCACATTTTTAAAACATTATAATAAATTATATGCTTTATGCGGAGTGCTTAAATGTGTACTTAACGATAAGAAGTGTCTAGCCCACAACGACTTAGTATGTTTGTACAAAACCAACAAAATCGCTGTAGGGTCCCTTTAAGTGCTACTTATCTAAAGCAATATGGCCAACTACAATGGCAGTTTTGCCGAGTTTGTCAATCTTGCAATCCACGTGGATGAAATAACAAGATCATACGTACTACATATGTGTGATTGCATTGCAACCAGCCCTAAGGGATCACAAGAACCCTGTGGCAATTTGCAAATGGCGTGGAGTTTCTTTCAAGTTACCATATTTTTCAAGCAAGTGGTGCTGCATCTGTGGCAATGCTTCCTGTTTGCTGAAAAAACCAGTGAACTGTGTGGCTTGCATGAATGTGCACGAAACAATGCAGACGTAGAGAGACTCTGAGGGATGCCTCCAGCGTTTCGTATGGCAATGTGCCTGCAGCAGGCATGCACAAGGACGAAGCGGCAGCGGGTGCAATCCTCCACAGTACTATGCCGAATATGGTCACTGTCAGACAGGTTTGGCAGCAGGCCATGTGCAAAGCTACATGCTGCAGCTGCGGTCTCAGCTGGCGTCGTATTGGTGTTCTACTTCCTCAATTAGCCTTTCTTCTTTCAATTGTAACACATGCACGGAAGTTAAAACAACAGAGTAAACATATCTCAAACACAAGAAATACACATAAATGCAATAACAACATACAAAATTGTACGTTGTTATGTTGCCACACAGACACAAGTAGCTTTACAACATCAAATTGAAGAAAAAGGCTGGTGGTTTGTGTTTGTGGCCAGATGAAGTTGAGTTATGTGCCAAATTACTTAGCTTGTTCAGCTAGGTTTGTGCATAGATACCCCAATATTAACGTTTGCTATTAATGTGAGGCCAGCACTATTTACCTGTTGATAATGTGCATGACCCACAGAAATTCGTCTAGCCTCGTCACTGTTTGGCATACTTATTTAGAAAAGTGCTACTTTAAAAAGCGGGACATAAGTGTTGGTTTTGAAACACTTCTTAACCTTTTATCATTCTGTTTACAAAAGTAACCCTACCATGTGTGCTTTAGCTCCATTTGGGATTCCAGGCCTAAGACATGAATTGCAGGGTCAAAGAAGGCACACACAAGGTGTTGCATTTTGTATGTGGACAGTGTTTCTTTCATTGGCCACCACAACAAAACAAGAAAGTTAGACATGTATACTTCTCCTGTTTCCTTATGAATAGGAGCATTGTCGAAGGCCATTTTCTTTGTTTTGTTGGACTTACTACTGGGTTCTTGTTGGTGGCAAAGCATGCAGGACATAGATTGACTTGTGACTTTGCTGTTGCTTTTCTATTTCTGCTTACTTTTGTGCTTGAGCTGGGAAAACATAGTGGAGATTAGTATATCACACTTGAGCAGGAGACAAGAGGTATATGATTTGGAATGCAATCCCGTGTTTTATTAATAGAGGCGTGCGAATATTAAAATTTTCAATACAAATACTTGGGGTCGAATATTGCATAGAATATTGAATAATGACATGCTCATGCATTTATTAGCAAGTTGGCTTATTTTGACGTGTTGGAACAGTGCAATTACATTGTCATGAGTAAAAATAAGCTAGTAAGCTGTTATACTAAAAAATTGTATATTTGGCTGATGTTAGCTTTGGAAAATCAAAATTTCTGCTAGTCGTCTGTTCTTGCTAACCTGTAGCTTATTATACGGCATCAATTTCTTGTAAACTCAGGGGCATTTGACCTTGTACCAGTTGTGACTCATTGCATTTGCTGTCCAGCAATAACTTCAGGATTAGGTGTGGAACCTGCACAGGAGTGCACCCTTGCTGTTTGTGAACCCGTTGCTCCTTGCTTTTGAGAGGCTGGCTTTTCTGCAAAGCTCAGTCGTCCAGTGGGTAAGCATATTTAACAAGCAAAATTTCGCCAGCAGCATGAAATCACTGCAAAACTCGGCACAAAATCACACGGGTTCTTAGATTACATAGAAATAAACGCTATGAACCTTATTTGCTCCCGCACAGCCAGCAATATATTCGATTTGTTTCAAATATTTGTATCCGGTCAAATATTCAAAAATTTTCAAATACCTTGTTTTTGAATCGAATACGAATATTCAAAATATAAAGGGAAACTCAGACATCCACCCGTTCATAGCAGGTGGATGTTTGCAAAATATAATATTTGGCAATATTCGAAATTTGCGAATATTCGCACAGCCCTGTCTATAACCGATGGCCAGAGGCAGCTCTAAAAGTGGGCGAGAGGGACGACTGATCCCCCCACTATTTCGTCCTGTACCATGATCCCCCCCTTCCCTCCTTTTTCCATATAGTGCCAAGTCATGTAGTGACCACATGCACCCCCGACGAAACTGAAGAATAATATTCTGCCCAGCTCCCCTTCACCCAACAGAAATATGTTGACACCCAAAATTACCCAACAGCTTCCTCAAACATGTTTGCAACAGGTTCTGTCAGGTTCCGGCATGTTCTCGCAGCCATTTATCGTTTCGTGTGGTATCGGGCGTAAGGTTGTGCCATGCAGAGTGGTACGATGCGAGACGTGTCTAAGGATGGCGGGTCCAGTTTTTAATATCTGGGATTTTTGTTGAACTGATCGGAAAATTGTGCAAGCAGCTTTAGTTGTTCATCAGTTACTACCATGGCTGTACGTCGGATAGGACACTGAGTCGTACATGCTGTCATCTGCTGAATGGGGGTGCGCAATTGGCTACTTGAGCTGATAAGCTTTCATCCATGCTGCTCAGCTTTTGGAACAGCATGGCTGTCCACTTCTCAGAGCAAGAATCCCTAATCCCATTGCTGTCAAGTGCTACTTCGTCTCATACTATTAGCACCAAACCCCCGCAGGGGCGTCTGCGTCAGCAGCCGTTTGGGGTGTTGAGACACCACGGACCCGAGCACATGAGGGTTGGACCCTCCTGCGTGTAGCCGTGCGCGGCCTAGCCGTGTTTGGGGAAAGGGGGATCCTGGAGGTTGAGCCGATGCTGGGTGTTTGGGCCTTTAAGGCCCCCCGGCAGAGGCAACACACCTCTTTGGCCTCTGCTTCACATATACGGCACCCCCGGATTGACCCACCCGGGGAAAATTGGTAGTTGCCTTTTCCTGTCTCTCTCTCCCTACAACCTTCGTCTTTTCCTTACTTTCCACCTTTCCTGTTATTCTGGCTTCCTTTTACTACCAATTTTTCCAGGCAGCAAGGGTTAACCTTGTCTGAATAGCCAACCTAGGTTATTTCAGATTTGGTTATAGTGGTAATGTACAGCTGGCATTTGCAGGCCGTGTTTCACAGGTCCTGCAGCGTCCCCTTGTAGGACACCATGGTGGGTGGCTGGCATTGCTGCCGAAATCTCGCATATCTTTATGGCTAGCTCCTTCCCCCACTCCCTGATCGCCCTCAGAAAAGGGGGCGCACTGATGAATTATTCCAATTTTTTAGTCAGCAAAAAGAATCTTTCCCTCGTTTCCACGTCATCCATTCTGATAAACCAGCTGAACCAGTGCGAACAATTTCACCATTCCTTGTATCAAAGTCCCTTACTGAAGTTTTTGGCCCAGGTTATAAGGCGTCGAGGATGGCTAGCGGTGACCTCCTCTTGGAGCTCCGCGATCTGAAACAATTTGAGAAACTGCCTAAACTAGTATGATTTGGGGAGACCCAAGTAGTAGTAACCCCGCAGTGCACGATGAATACCACCCGCGGCGTTGTCTCGGACAATGATTTGCGGGAGCTCACTGAGGCTGAACTCTTCGATGGCTTCAGTGAACAGAATGTTATAAATGTCAAAAGAATCAAGATGAGGCGAGATGGTAAAAAAATTGCGACCAAACACCTAATACTCACCTTCAATTCAAGTGTCCTGCCTGAGTCAATTGAGGTCGGGTACATTAAGCTCCGTGTAAGACCGTATGTGCCAAATCCCCTGAAATGTTTCAAATGCCAACGTTTTGGCCACAGCTCGCAGAGCTGCCGAGGCCGCCAAACATGTGCAAAATGCAGTGCCCTTGAACACGCCACTGAAGCTTGTAAGAACTCTCTCCACTGTGTAAACTGTGACGGGGATCACACCGCGTACTCGCGGTCGTGCCCCTCCTGGAAGAAGGAAAAAGAAATTGTAAGGATAAAAGTAAAAGAGAATATATCGTTCAAAGAGGCACGAAGGCGGGTAGCATACCTGCCAAAGAAAAGCTTTGCCGAAGTGGCGCATCAGGGGGCAGCGTCACAACGTCCTCCGGCGGCTGTCCGACCCACAAGCAGTGAGTCGGCAGTTACGCCATCTGCCCCCACGGTGGTCGCAGCTAGCGCTGCTCCACCAACCAAGCAGAAGGGACCATCAACCCCGAAGGTGGGCGCAGCCGAGGCTGCCCCAACCTCCCCGGCCTCTTCCAGTGCTGGCAACAGCCGGCACAGCCAAATCCCTCAGGGAGCCCAATCGACCTCCGGGCTGGTGGGCGCAGGGGTCCTGCCCTCCGAGGCGGGACTCTCTCGGGAAACTTCTCGCTGGCAAGAGCACGTGTCCGGCGCCTCACAAGAGGCAATGGACATTACACCTATCCTCAAGGTGCACCAAGCGCCTAAGGAGCGGCGAGGCTCCCTCGAACGCTTCAAAAAGGGCCTCGAAAGAGCTCTGTAATCTAATCTCTGAAATCTCTGTAATTCATACTTCTGTTTCCGTATACACAGCACCTATTTACTTCCAATATGGATACACAAATAATTCAATGGAACGTCAGAGGTCTTCTTGGGAACCTTGATGACGTGCAAGAGCTTCTCCAAAAACACAATCCAAAAGTGCTGTGTCTACAGGAAACACACCTAAAACCACAACACACAAACTTTCTCTGACCGTATGTCAAGTTTCGCAAAGATCGCGATAATGCTGTCGTATCATCAGGCGGTTTTGCTATTTCTATTCATAAAAGTATTTTGTATCAGCGTTTACAGCTACAAACGCCCCTTGAAGCAGTGGTGGTTCGAGCTGTTCTTCTAAATAAACTCGTCACCATTTGCTCGCTTTACGTACCCCCACACTACAAATTAACGAAGCATGAATTCCAATCCTTTATAGATCAATTGCCCGAACCTTATGTTGTTCTTGGCGATTTCAATGCGCACAGCTCCCTGTGGGGCTACTCTCGTACAGACGCGCGAGGTCGTCTTGTTGAACAGTACCTTTTTTCTTCAGGTGCTTGCTTGGTGAATAAGAAGGAACCCACATATTACTCCCTAGCAAACAGAACCTTTTCTTCAATAGATCTTAGTATCGTTTCCCCGTCCATACTGCCCGAACTCGAATGGGAAGTTACGAACAATCCTTACGGGAGCAACCACTTCCCCATACTGATAACAACATCTAAAGAAAACTAATATCCTCCACAAGCTCCTAGGTGGAAGATAGACACAGCCGACTGGGAGAAATTTAGAACTCTCACTAGCATCTCATGGGCTGACATGTCTTCTTTAGAAATTGATGCTGCTGTGGAGTATCTTACAGCATTCATAATACATGCCGCATCAAAATGCATACCTGAAGTAAGTGGTTCGGCATGCAAACGACGTGTACCGTGGTGGAACAGCGAATGTAGGATCGCGCGTAAGATTCAGAACAAGGCGTGGGGGTTGCTACGCGCTTCTCCCACTGCAGAGAATCTTATCAAGTTTAAAAAAGTAAGGCCCCAAGGCAGGCGAACCCGCCGACAGGCCAAAAGAAAAAGTTGGCACAAGTTTTTATCGAGTATTAACTCATTCAGAGATGAGGCCAGAGCCTGGAACAGGGTTAATAGGATTAGAGGGCGGCAAACATATTCACTACCTCTGGTAAACACACAGGGCGATACACTGCAAGACCAGGCAGACTCACTTGGGGAGTATTTTGAGAGCGTGTCAAGTTCAACAAATTATTCACAATCCTTTCTCAAATACAAACAAATAGAAGAATGTAAGCATTTCATCAGAAAATATCGTCAAAATGAACCATACAACCGTCCTTTTAGTATTGCAGAGTTTAGGGCTGCCTTGAGCGCATGCAAGAGCTCTGCACCTGGATCTGACAGAATAATGTATGAAATGGTCAAAAACCTACACAATGACACGCAAGTTACACTACTCTCACTTTTTAACACTATTTGGGCTGTGGGATACCTTCCAATCGCGTGGAAACAAGCCATTGTGGTCCCTGTTTTGAAACAAGGCAAAGACCCTTCCTCAGTGGCAAGTTACCGCCCGATAGCCCTCACAAGTTGCCTTTGTAAGGTATTTGAAAAAATGATTAATCGCAGACTCATACATTTCCTTGAACTGAACAACATGCTTGATTCCTATCAGTGTGGTTTCAGAGAAGGGCGCTCCACAACTGACCATCTTGTACGCATCGAAGGAAACATCCGTGACGCTTTTGTACGCAAGTAGTTTTTCCTGTCCATATTCCTTGATATGGAGAAGGCATACGACACAACGTAGCGCTACGGAATCTTGAGAGACTTGTCAGAAATGGGCATTCATGGTAATATGCTAAACCTAATACAAAGCTATTTATCCAACCGTACATTCCGTGTAAAAGTCGGCAATGTACTGCCACATCCTTTTTCACAAGAAACTGGTGTACCCCAGGGAGGCGTGCTTAGCTGCACAGTCTTTATAGTGAAGATGAACACGCTTTGTGCTTCATTACCACCGGCGATTTTTTACTCTATCTATGTGGACGACATTCAAATAGCTTTTAAATCCTGTAACCTCACAGTGTGCGAGAGACAGGTACAGCATGGTTTGAACAACGTATCAAAATGGGCAGAGAAAAATGGATTTAAAATCAATTCTAACAAGAGTTCTTGTGTTCTGTTTACACGAAAGAGAGGCCTGGTCCCAGATCCTTGCTTAGAACGGTGTGGACAACAAATTCCTATCAATAAAGAGCACAAATTCCTAGGTATTATACTTGACGATAGACTCACTTTCATTCCACACATGAAATATCTGAAAGAAAAATGTCTAAAAACAATGAACTTAATGAAACTTCTATCTAAGACTACGTGGGGTAGTGACAGAAAGTGTCTAATGAATCTCTACAAGACCCTAATACGGTCACGATTAGATTATAGGGCCATAGTGTATAACTCTGCCGCCCCGAGCGCACTAAAGATGCTGGATCCTGTCCATCATCTAGGTATCCGCCTAGCCACTGGCGCTTTCAGAACAAGCCCGATCGAAAGCTTATATGCCGAATCGAATAAGTGGCCACTCCACTTACAGAGATCATACGTCAGCTTTACATATTTCCTTAAAGTGCACTCAAATCCTGAACACCCATGTTTTAATACCGTTACAGATGTGACGTGTGCTACACTTTTCCGCAATCGTCCCTCTATAAGACAGGCGTTCTTGCTGCGTGTGAAAGAGCTTAGCGATGAAATGCATGTCCCACTCCTCGAGCTTCCCTTAATGCACCTAACCATGCTCTTACCCCCTTGGGAGTGGCAGGTGATAGAATGTGACGTATCCTTTTTAAAAGTCACAAAACACACTCCAGAGGTTGAAATAAGAATGCATTTCCTACGACTTCAGTACAAGCACTCGTGCACAGAGTTCTACACAGACGCTTCTAAGTCACATGCCGGAGTGTCCTATGCAGCCGTCGGTCCATCCTTCTCGGAATCTGATGTACTGCATCCAGAAACAAGTATCTTTACAGCAGAGGCCTACGCATTATGGTCAGCTGTAAAGCATATACGGAAATCAAAACTCCAAAAAGCCGTAATATATACAGGCTCCCAAAGTGTAGTGAAGGCCTTAATGTCACCCTACAAAAAGAAAAATCCTGTACACACTGAGGTCTATTCTGACCTGTGCAAAGCTTATCTATCTAGCCAGCATATCATCATATGCTGGGTACCTAGCCACAGGGGAATCGAAGGTAACGTTCTGGCAGACCAGATGGCTACGTCAATTGCACCCCCTGCTGTTAATAAGACTGCTTTGGTGCCTCTCACAGATCTGAAACCTTACATACGAAAAAAACTGCGAAACCACTGGCAACGCATGTGGGACGCGAGTGCTATGATTTTGCGTTGTGAACTGCAAACGTAGCGACTGGCAATATGTCAAGCTGCAACATTGTGCTCCTCTGCAAGCCAGTAGACCAGCGGACTGGCTGCAGCACATTGGACTGCCGCTATCTGATGGGCGCCAGGATTTGCGCGATTGCAACAGTCACTTTACACCGGAAGATTACTGACGTAATAGCGTTTCGCGAGTCCTGTATTAGGGTAAATGCAAGTGCAAGGGGACACGGCCTGGTTGTGTCTCCTTGTGTGTCGTTTCAGGGGATGAACAGAAGCGCAAATGTGAATGGTCTGAGTGGTACAGCCACCTGGTGGCATAGAGCTCAACCACACACAGTAGCAGTAACAAAATGTATTCTTTGCTGCTGGTGTAAATTTTTCGCAGGAGTGTATTCATTAACATGTTGTTTTTGTAAATGTTTCAAATCTTTTGCACTTGGTTAGAGCAATATTAGCCTTTCTTTGGCTGGTTAAGCTGTGCACCAACGGGTGGCTGGACCGTGGAGACCAATCAGGCAGCTCACGTACGTCTACGCTAAAGTTCCTTCATCAGCTTGAGCTTATGCCTTCACCGTTCCGCCGAACCGTTCTGCTAGTGTGTGATTACCGAAATACCAGACACATTCGGCGCTACGACAGAATGCTCGTAACGCACGCTGCTTCGATAGCTCTCGCTTGGGGTTGACAGCCAAGCTGCTAGCAGAGGAGACGTTCGCGCGGGCGGGCTCCAAAACAACTGGAAGTGGACGATGTGGCATCGCGTCGTTACGCAGAACCAGTGAAGGCGGAGCTTAGCCCCGATTGCTAACGAGTTGAGGACGAAAAGCTTGGCTAGGGAGGAGGGTAACTTGTAATCGTTTATAGCTCCATTAATATGTAACGCTTCACTTAAATTGTGGTGTGAATTTTCTACTTAAGCTGTACCCTATGCGTCTACAAAATTTGTCCGAACCGTTTCAGGGGCCCTTTAAGGTAGTGTTCGATGAGTCCTTTTGCAGCACCTTGCAGTAGCATACCTTGCTCACTTCAAAAATTTGTCGGAGTAGCTTTACTCAAAACATGGTCCAGACTGACGGCCCTTCACTAGCAGCAGGTGTTGGAGGGTTGTGTTGCACATTGATGAGCGGAACTCAGTCCTAGTTTTTTGCGCCGTGCTAAAAATCCTCTCACACTCTGCATTGCTATGCAATATCACGAGTAAATCCAGCATCGCCTTAGCAACTCGGTGAAACATGTTTTCCATCAGTGTTTTTCATTTTTCCAACCATAGACCACTGCATGTCCCACCTTTCTTCATTAAGAATGTCTTCTGGAAGATTGTACGCCTGTAGTGTGGCAAACTGAGCTTCGAGAGCATCTAAAGAGTCTTCAGCAGATTCATTGAAATCTCGGGGCAGCAGCTGAGGGAAACTGAATAAAGAAACGAAGACTCAAGAGCGGTGCCTGTGAAATAAATTTCAGGTTGACCACCTCTGCATTCTTCATAGTTGCATTTCAGAGTTTCATCTACATCTATAGCGCTTCGCCTCATCGCATTTTGGAAATATTTTCCGTAGAAGAGGCCCAACGTAGTCGCTGACACTAAGGGGTAGCTTGTGTTCGACGAGGAATCCCGTAAACAGGCACTCCACACGTATGACACTGTCGTCGCACTTGTTCCGCAGAAAGTTCACTATTTTGCCTTAAGGTGTTCTCCTTTTCTCGATGTCAAAAAGCATGGAAATTCTGAAGTATAAGTTCGCAATAACTTCTGCAAATACCTTTTCTTCGTCTTTGATAGCGCCATGGCATCAAGCACACGAGAATTCTAACTTTACACGGTGCACCGCACACAGACGGTCTAGCCAACACTAATCATACACACAAGCAGCAGCAACAAGATGCACCATGGAGGAAGGCATGCATGAAATACAAGGACTACATTGGCTCTGGCTTTGGTCGGCTTACTAGGCGCTGTAGTCGGCTGCTTAGTCGATGATACTGATGGTGCTAGTGCTGTTGTTGTTGGTGATGCTGACGAATACGATGTAGCTGTAGATTCTGTGGTGCCGGTTTCGCAAAAACCATTATTGTGCGAACACACACCAGTTTTCGAGAGATGTAAGATAGCGATCGTACAATAGGAAAGTTCAGTAGAAAATCTAGTCTTCCGGGCGAATCGGGAGGGTTGGCAGGTATGTGAACTGCACATATGAATACCCGAAGAAAATGTTTATTTTCTATAAATGTGCAGGACACATTGACAATAAACATAATTAACAAAAAGAAAGAATATCTTGCGGAAACATTTTCAACAATAGGCAGAAAACAGTATACAGCAGGCAGAAAACGAAGTGGGCTTCAAGCCACCTATGGCTTCGTTTGAAATTTTTAGCGACAGAGAGAGAGATAAAACATGTTTATTGAAAACAAAAAAAGTCCTTGCTGACTTTGAAAGGAGAACGGAGAGGCTGGGAAGCTAGCCACGTAAAGCTCCCCTTTCAGTCAGATGCAGGCCAGGCCTTGCACTGTAGCAGCGTCCTCCGCCGGACGGACAGCCCAGAGCTAGTCTTCTGGGCATTCGCTGGGCAGTACAGCCTCCCACTGCTTAGGGTTTTTTTTTTTAGCATTGTGGTTTATACTGCGTCTAATATTGTTTGAGCTGATGGGCGTGCCCATATAATGTGACGGAGGTTTGCACGTGGTGTATTATATGTCTTACACAGGGGGACGAGTATGTTTCTGAGTGTATTCGGTGCATGAGTAGTGGCATATGAAAGGTGCTTGTTTGTAGAAGTCTCCATGTATTTGCTTGGTGTTTGTTTAATGATTTGTCAGGAGAAGGGTATTTATAGTGAGTGTTTCGGTAGTATTTGAGGATTTCTCCGTAAGTAGTCATCTGTTCGAGAGTTCTCCTCATGTGAGCCATAGACGTACATTTCATTTGCTTTACATGACATGTGCGATATCACTGCAAATGGAGACCTTGTATTGGTCTGTTTTTTCTGACCGTGCTTTGAAAAAAAAGTGAGTCGCATTCCAAACTTCTTCATCGTCCTGTGTTCCTGTTCCAAACCGACAGATGTCACTTACTGCCATTAATCGTTGGCTGACATTTAGCCGGAGTCTTTGTGCTTAGTGCCGAAACTCTGCTAAAAAGTTTTGTTTTTCTGGTATGTTGCCTGTGGGCAACACTCCTCAATAAAGGGTTAGGCAGGATACAGTGATAAGTGCATGTGCTTATGGACTACCTCCTGTGTTGTCTTATGTGGACGTAAATACGGTGGAATAGCAATGAATCACCACCACTTTTGCCAGTCGCGAGCCTAGCCACTTGTACAGGTGTAGTGGAACCACTGGAACATTTGGTTGGTGGCTGGTCGGCACTAGTTTGACACGGTATTGAGCTGGTTGGTGGTGTTCATAATGGAGCATGCTGAATGCTGGTGAAAAAAGAAAAACTGGCACATGAAGCGCTTTGTTGTGCCTGTCTTTGTGTTGTTTCATCAGTAGGAACATGCTCCATTATGCTAATGACTTCATAGAATAAATCGCTTATTCTTGTGATTCTCTTGAGAAAAGTTGAAGAAATGTGCTGTATGATGTGCATGGTAAACTTTCACTACTAAGCGCATAAAGAAGTTACGCTTTCTTGCGGTTTCTTTACAACCATGGTACATTAATGACGAATTTGACTTGCAATGAATCTTTAATTAACATTGGCACTTGGAGCACACTGGCTGGCATAAGTGGCATTGCAATAAAGTGTTTGCTTAATTTTGCCTTGAACCCGCTGTGGTTGCTCAGTGGCTATGGTGTTGGGCTGCTGAGCACGAGGTGGCGGGATCGAATCCTGGCCATGGCGGCCGCATTTCAATGGGGGCAAAATGCAAAAGCACCCGTGTACTTAGATCTAGGTGCAAGTTAAAGCATCCCATGTGGTCGAAATTTTCGGAGTTGTGTTACGAGTCTGAACAGCTATCCTACCTACCGTGGTGGTGTCGTGGCTATGGCGTTGCTGTACAGAGACCGAGGGTGTGGGATCGAATCCCGGCAACCGCATTTCGATGGGGGTGAAATGCAAAAGCATCAGTGTGCTTGCATTGGGTGCATGTTAAAGAATCCCAGGTGGTCAAGATTAATCCGGAGTGCCTCGCTACAGCATGCCTCATAATCAGATTGTAATCATAATCGCTTAAAAACTCAGAATTTCAACAGCTAATTTGAGAGGCAGTCGCATTTAATCCTGGCTGCCCTTTTTCTTCTTGCTTCGTAGTACCCAACCATGTACTCGGACACCAACATTGCCTTCAACTGCATCCAGAGATCCCACCAGAATTTGTAAGTGCATTGTCGTTTATTTTATCTATCGGAGCATTGTGCTCAGTGTAGATGAGCTGCAGAGCGTGACGTTGCCAAGATGCTGCAGCACTGCAGTTCCATTTTCATTTTTGGTTGGCAAGAAGAAAAAGAAAACATAATCAGAATAGAGAAATTCTACCAGGGTGACTTTTTTTGGGAAGCATTAGTCCAGGGATGCCATTCTGGCCACTCAGATTCCATGACATTGTCAAATTCACCATCTTGTCATCTTTGATTGGCTCACAGGGCGGCTGCACCCTCCCTGTTTGGCTCAAAACACCAACACTGCAGAATTCAACAATATCACGGGATTTGAATGTCTGGAATAACACCTACACCAGGCTTTTGCAAGTTGCCAGAAATTTACAAAATCTGTTCTTCCACTCGTGTATACCATTTGCTTAGATGAATGTCATGGCTTCTGTGCTGTCCAGTTTTCAGTGCCATCATGACCATTTTATCTTTAGTATGGTGTTGCCTTAACTTATTTGACATGTTTTCTATTTATGAAGTCCTCCAGTGGCTCAAGCATGTGGTTTTACAAGGGTGAAAGGGCCATTATTTAGTGCTGATTTGATGGCAACCTTGAAACCATACAGGCAGAAGTGATGCACAGTGCTTCTGGATGAGCGTTCCAGTCTTGCGCAGCTCTCAAAAAAAAAAAAAAAAAGGGGGCCATGGTGAGCAACAGTTTGTGCAGGCACCGGGTAGACAGCTTTTGCATATTTATGCAGCAAGACAGACTGTGAGCTGGCAAAGTTAACAAGGCTATAAAAAAGGAATGGTAAAAGTTGTGGTAAATGTGCAGGCTAAATTAAGATGCCTTGGGTGTAGGTTAGCAAGATGTGCTTTCAGTTTACATTTGGAAATGCTGGTGAGATGCGAGCAATTTAAATAAGTATAGCCACGTGATTCTGAACTGCTTCAAGTGTTTTAGACAAGTTAGATTGATGTTGGTCCACTCATTTTGGACATTTGTTAGATATATAAGCTAGTAATCTCGCAGAGAGGGGAACAGAGTGCAAGTTCCTGTGAAAGTAACCAATCATGTGGTTGGCTTTGTTAGAGGTAGCCGTTACGAGAGAGGACGAAGAAAGAATATGGAAAGGTGCCAAGCTGCTTAGATGTGTTGGCAGAAGGTATTGAAGTCCTGCAGATAGTGTACTTTGGTGGACCTAAATACTTTTTGCGAGTAAATTAAACTAAGAACAATTTGATACCTTCATTGACATTAGCAGCTATGTTGTTCATCATCTTGTAGTGATGGGAAGTCATTATCATTAAAGATTTAATGATGAACCACGCAAAAATTTGCTTGTGAAAAAACATATGCTACAAGAAATATTAGTGGGAAGATTATTAATGTAATGAATGTAATTCATGAATTTTAATAACAGTGTCTTGGGGTAGCCCAGAAAGAGCAGGACTTCTGTCCAACATCATATTTACAAATCTCATACCTAACTTATCTGGTGCCATTTCTTGTCTTGTGCAGCCTTGAGAACTACCCACAGTTCCTGATGCTGCTGTTCCTCGGTGGATTAGAGTATCCGGTGAGTGCTATAGGCTGTCATTCATGCAATGTGAGAACAAGCCTTTAGCACTGGGGAGTGAGGTTGCTACCCCAATTTGCGGTTACACTGTGAACATTTCAGCATGGCTTGGATGCAAAAACACGCTGAAGTAGGGTTTTAGGAAATCTCACCTTGTTGGGAACGAACATGGTAGGAGCAAAATAGGGACATTAACAGTAAAGGTTTAAAAGAGAGGAAAGAAATCCTACAGTCCCCCTGCTCGAGCTTGGCTTCTCGTAAAGGGCTGTGCTGCCAAAAAGACATGTAACTTGTTTTATGGAAAACTATGTGTGACCTTACAGCCTCACACTCTCGATACAGGCTGTCAAGAGTGAGAGCTCAGGCCTAACGTTCATGCTGTGGTTTGATGTGGGTACACCTTGCCACTACGCTTTGAGAAATGGTACGCTGGCAGGATTCCCAAAACTGAAGCAGCTTGATCACCTCAAAGTTCCAGGTCAGGTCCTCTTGTGCCTCTCACCAAGCTGCTCATGTAGCCTTATTGTGGCAATCGCACATTTATGTATGCAGCTGCATGTGGTATCAATGATATAGATTGCGGGCTGTGTTGTTTATGCACCGGCAAGGGGCCTGGTGTGAATTCCTGCAAGTTTGAAGCCATAGCCTTAGTCCATGGCTTCCTTGAAACCGAAACTAACAAGGCCTAGTCGATCTATAGTCATCGTTGAAGATTCGGTGCATGTCTTGACTGTACTTTCTCTAGCTGTACAGCATGACAATGGTTGACATAGGGGCTGTGATTTTATAGCAATGCCTCCTACTTGATTGTGTGCCACTCTAATCCACTGTTCAGGACCGGCTCATCCCGTTGATGATGCATGTGGAGCATCGCTTTCACCACTGACGAAGCTCCAAAAGGTATAAAGGCATGTAAAAGGCATTGCCAGAAAATGTGGAATGTCTAGGCCAAAGGCAAGCATATGTGCATGCAGCAACACGTTTACAAACATGGGCAGTATTCTTGAACGATCACTTTCAAAGATCATTTCATTTTTGTGACGTGCAGATGTGTCACAGCATTTCTTCATTGCAATAGCATGCTTGACACTGATGTGTCTAACGCTAGTCACGTAAAATTAAGGTATCCCCGATAGTGACGATTCAAGAATACCGCACACCTTTTTTGGCCACTTTCGGAATAGACTCTCTTCTTTTTTGAGCAAATTTGTTATTTCGAACTCCCGATTATTCAGATCTTTGATGGTTCCTCTGGAGTCCAAATCATCGGTCGGCAACAGTAACTGTATAGGACAGCACAACTAGTACGCTGCCGTTCCTGAACTCGGCAGATGGCCCGAGTATAAGTAGCGTCTTCCACGATGATGCAGCATTGGAGACATTCTGTCTGAACAATGTGTGCTGACCATGCACCCAGTGTACAGTTGAGCAGATTAGGCGTGAGCCAAGAATATCCCTGTGGCAAGCTACATGACTTTCAGTGGCAACCCTCTGCTTTGGATACTATGCAGAATTGATGCAAGAGGTGTTATCTACTCTTGTAAAATTTCCCAACCCTGGCCTGTGCTGAACCTGTGGTTGAACCAGTTCGAAACGGTTCCTTCATAATTTAGGGTTTGGTTCCAAAATGGCGGAAAAAATATTGGTTTGGTTCTGGCTCAGCTTAGAATAAGGGATCAGCTCTGCTTTTCCATTCTGTTCCAGCTTGGTTCGACACCCGGGTGCTGAATGGACAGGGGATCAATATGTAGCAGTCCTGTGGGTGGCTGCTGAGGCCAGGATGTCGAAGCACGATACCTGAAACATGCCATCTAGTGTCGTTACCGTCTCAGCTGTGGGAACACATTACTTCTCTGCCAAGGAGTTTCAAGAGGAATTTGCATGTACCTGACCTTAACTACGTGTTGGCAATTGCAAATACAGTAGAACATTGTTGGTGAAGGAATTACGGTCACTGACCAAGTCTGGTGAATAATCTGACGTTTCGGAACCGCGTACGGTTTTTTTGTTCACTGAGTTGGACAAGAAATCGTCGTCACTTATATAGCCAGCACGTGACGTAATGAATATGCGTAAACGGCAGGCATAGTCCCTGGTGTCCGGTTCATTGTAGCTGGCGTCAATTGAATGATTAGAGACTCTAGCAGCCGTCGGGATGACACATTCTTTTCTTTGGCAGCAACAGTGGCATTGTCCCAGTCAATCTTGTGATTATGTTCATGCACATGCTCGGCAATGGCGTTCGTCGTGTGGCCCGTACGCGGTTCCGAAATGTCAGATTATTCATCAGAATTGGTCAGTGACCATAATTCCTTCATTTCCATGCCTGACCAGACGAACAGTCGTCAAACCCTTAATTATAGAACATTGTTGGTATATTTCCATTACGTACGTTTCCCTGTGCCAACATTCGCAATTGAGAACAACAAAAAATGACCCAATAGAGTTACGCTCATTTTTTGCCGGTTCATACGTTCCCAGAAAACACAATTTTTCAGCACCAATGTTTAGTGTGTTGCCAAACTGCGATCGTATGATATGTTTTCCGGCTGCTAGATTCGATGTAAAAAATAAAATGCGCGAGGCACGCAATCGAGAACAGTGTATAGCTAGCTGCCTGCTGCGGCAGCTTCACCGCAATACTTGCCTGCCCGTCTCACATGAAAACGCTGGCACGCACAGTTTCTTATACTGGTACCAGCAAATCTCCGGCTGGGTCGTCGCACACCGCATTGACAGCTATCGCTGCCAAGCCTCTTGCGATAAGCATCTTCACCTACCTATCTGTTTTACAGCTCATGGTGTGCAGTGCCATTGGTAGCGTATTGCACCCTTTTAGTAGGCGATAATCCAAATGCGCGTTGTTCCCTGCTGCAGGCGCTGCAACATGGGCATCACTTTTTACTATGGTGGCATCCGGCGACGCCTTCCAGCTCGATTTCATTTCTGTTTCCCGTCGCCCTCCTAAATCAATGCGCAATAGGAAAACAACAAAATGCATCTCGGGCCACCGGAGCTCTACCAGTTCGACGCGCGATGGCGTCTTGTGCCGCCACGATCCGCGCGATGCTTCGCATTATGTAGACACGAACAATAATCAAGTCTGTAAAATTTGTTTCGTTACTTCGGATCGTATGTTTGCTGGTTAGTACGTTTTCTCTCGCGGTTTCTTCCAGAACGTACGAATGAGGTTCCACTTTATGTGCTATGCTGCAATTCCTTATGAATGGGAGCTGACTGTGCGCAAGCCATGTATACATCTCATATTACCTGCGTGTCATGGTATTGAGTCATGGTGGTGCCAGTGACTGTGAACTGTGCCCTGATGAATTTGTTACGTGTAGGCACAAATACCTCATTCACTGCACTAATTTTCAAGTTCTGTGCTGGGGTAGCATTCTTGATCCTTCACTTTTATGGGATATGATCACTTCCTTGGTAAATCTTGACACTCATTGGATGCATCAGCTTTTATGGTGGACAGTATGCCAGGAATGTTGTCTCACAAGTCCAGAATTTGCAAAAGTTATTGCATCCCCAAAAGCAAACGATCAATAATACCACCCCTGGTTGGTCACTGTGTTACTGGTGATTGGCCAGCCTGGCAAGGTAGGGTTTTGTATGCAATACGGGCTAAGTAGACGTCTGCTTTTGTGCATGAATGTTGTCTCCTGTGTATCCTTCATCTATTAGGCGCAGGTAACTTCAAATCTCATTTATCAATACTTGGGGAAAAAAACCAGAAAGGTGATGTCTTGCTTTCAATGGTTTGAATCTCTAAGGGGCCCGCCTCTCGAGATGAGAGCCTCAATAAGTCGCCAAGTGCTAGGCTGCGGTACACCTCTACCCATAGGAAAAACTGGTCCTTTCAAAGTAGTGCTGGGATTTGAACCCCGCACCTCCAATGTACGAGGCAGCTCCTCAACCATTTCGCCACCACAAAGTTCCTTTCCATGTAATTTTCCTTTCCATGTGAAGCACTTTTTTTGTGTGTGTCAATATCAATCAAAATACAAAAAAAAAAAGGAAAGCAGGGGTGCCAGAAAGCCCAATAGTTTCAGCTGCTTGGCGGAGTGACACCTGTGCAAAAGCTTTACCATCATAGCTTTACCTTGAGTGTCGAGAAAGGGTGCGGAATCTCCAACCCTGCCGAAGACCACAGATGTGTCCCGAAGTGTGGCCTGTGCGGAGGCAAACACCTGACTGCGGACAAGGCCTGCAAAGCCCGCTTCAAGACGCTCTACGTCGTCCGCCGGCGACGCTGGGAATGGCGCCGAGCAGAGGAAGAAGACGCTGGGAGAAGAAACCAAAACAAGAAAGGTCCTGAAGGCGGACCCCGCCGTAGCGGCTCCAAACAACGGGGCCGGTCACACACGCCAGGTCGGAGCAGCAACAACAGTGGCGACGGAAACGGCCACTGGAGTCGCTGCCGATCGAAGACACCACCTGGGGGCGGCAACGGCGGCGGCAACCGCCGCTCGCACTCCCGGACCAGTTTGATATCCGGGGCCAGTTTGATATCCGGGGCCAGTTCGAGATCCGGGGCCAGTTCAAGGTCCCGGAGTGAGTCAACCAGATGCCGAGGGATCGCTGAGAAAAAGGTGGGCTGGACCAACAGGTCTCCCGTCGCTCGAACCAACAACACCGAATTCCCACCGCTCACCCCCTCCCGACCCATTAACTCGCAAGCGAATCCGCAAAAGGACAGTAGCGAAGTGATAGAACTTAAGAGGATCATAGAGCGCCAAAACACTCAGATCCAGGAGCAGAACGCCCAAATACGGGCGCTCATGAATAAGATCTAAACGCTGGCGAATAACGGACGCTCTGCAAGTGCAAGCCCTCATAAAAACAACACGGCGGCAAACAACGCCGCAGGCTTGCGCATATTGTCGCGGAGGGACCCCCCCTCGCTCCGCCTAGGGCGGGCGGCGGGAGAGGCTGGGTTACGCAGCGTGCATCAAGTAATCACGAGGCGATGGATGCTGAAATGAGCCCCGCGAGCGCAGAGGAAGCGGCGGCCGCAGAGACCGCGACCACGGCAACGACACAGATCCCGCGAGAAGGAGAGCTGACGGCCATTTTGGCCACAATTTCCCAAATTAATGAAAGGCTAGGCAAAATGGACGCCCGACTCGAGGCTGTCGAGAGTCAGTTTCACACGCGATCGGTGAAGCACAAGCGCCTAGCGCCAAAAGTAGCCTCAACTTCGGTGAGGAACCGCTTCGCGTCCCTGAAAAAGGAGCGGTCCGAAAAAATCAAAGGCGCGATCGCGAAAAGGCGCAATCGACTCGAGACGTCCGGAAAGGATGATGCTGACGCCAAGTAAGAAGCACAAGAAGAAAACCGGGGGGGATACCACAGTAATTTACCAATGGAACTGCTGCGGGATTCGCAACAAAGAAGCGGAACTATTACTACACATTGACGGACAAGAAAGCAAGCCCGATGTAATTGGTGTGCAAGAAACAAACGGGAAACCAAGACTTCCGGGGTACGTCACTTACACGGACCCCACGGAGAACGGGACGGCGGTGCTCGTCCGCAGCAGCAACGTGGCGGCAACTCAACATGTCACGGTGCAGGGTGGGTGCGAGCACACGCTGGTCGAAATTCATGCGAGAGAAATTGGCAGCTCGGGCAATTTATTTGTAATGAGCGCGCACTGCCGGCCGTCACAACGGCAGTACAAATTTGACCGCATCGTGAGCCAGGCGAAAGGGTTGGCGGGGACCAGGCCGCTCCTGATCCTCGGCGACTTTAACGCCCCTCACACAACGTGGGGCTATAAGTTTCAGTCCAAGAGAGGAAAAGCATTGGCCAAAGCAATAGAGGATCACGAGATGGCCCTCCTGAACGAGCCGGACGTAACCACCAGAAGAGGCAACAGTGCCGCTAGGGACACCACGCCAGACCTGTCGTGGTTATCGGGCACGCTAGACATCTCCTGGAGAAGCGAAGAAGTGGACCTGGGGTCGGACCACAGCGTGATCGGCATCACGATCCGAGGCTCCCGATATCGGGCTGTACTGGGGACGGCGCGGATCACGGATTGGGACAAGATGAGAAAGTTTACCCAAGAACAAGAAGAGGCATCCGAGGAAGAAACGGGACAGGCCGAAAGACAAATGACCTACACCGAATGGACGAGGGACCAGAAGGCTCTTGATAAATTTACCCAAGAAATCGCAACGACGTCGCAGACACCGTACGTGGACGCCAGACTGACCCACATGTGGGCGGCCCGACACTCATTGACGCGGTGGTGGAAACGTCAGAGACACAACAGAAAGCTGGCCAAGTGCATAGCACTCTTGAACAAACAGATCGCCGAGTACGCGGCCAAACTATCTAAGGAAAATTGGCTGAAGACCTGCGACGGCCTACAGGGCAAGCTCTCGACGTGGAAGACGTGGTGTCTCTTGAGGCATCTGATCGACCCGCTGAGTAGCAAAACTGCGACCAATCGCAACCTCGCCAAAGTATTCAACACGTACAAGGCAGACGGCCGCAGGCTCCTGGAAGACCTGAAGGCCAAGTACCTAAAGACAGAAGGGCCAGTACCCGGTGCCCGAGAGGTATGAAGGACCCGACAACGAAGAACTGGACCGGCCGTTTACCTTGACGGAGCTGTGGACAGGGATAGATGACAGTAACAAGAGAAGTGCACCCGGCAGGGACGCCATAACTTACAAATTACTCGGTTACATGAGCGGTACAGCGGCCCGCGGCCTCCTAGAGCACATTAACGAAGCGTGGGAGAGCTCACAGTTGCCGAAGGAATGGAAGGACGCCGAGGTCCACTTCATCCCAAAGCCCGGCAAGGCCCTCATGATAGACAACATGCGGCCCATCTCCCTCACAGCCTGTGTGGGGAAGGTGATGGAGTGCATGGTGCTTCGCCGGCTGCAGAAGCACCTCGAAGAAACAGGTCAGATGCCAGAGACGATGTATGGCTTCAGGCAACATCTCAGCACACAAGACGTGATGATCCAACTCCACGAACTGGTCGTCAAGCCGGCAACGAGGCACGCGCTGCGCGGGATACTCGCCCTCGACCTGAAGGGAGCGTTTGACAACGTGTCCCACGCGAGCATGTTGCAGAATCTAAACAAAACCCGGTGTGGCCGAAAGACATTCGGCTACATAAAAGATTTTCTGTCAAACCGAACGGCGACCATCAGGATAGGGGAGGAGAAGTCGGACCCGATTGAGCTCGGCGATAGGGGCACCCCTCAGGGATCGGTCTTGTTGCCCCTGCTCTTCAATCTGGCCCTGCTGCCCCTGCCCGATCTACTCAAGCAAATTGAAGGCGTGGATCACGCGTACTACGCCGACGATATTACGGTGTGGACGGCCCGAGCCGGATCCGATGCCTGGATGGAAGAAGTCTTGCAGCGGGCGGCAACGACCGTGCACGAGTACGCAAAGTCGTGCGGACTGAGCTGCGCTCCCCAGAAATCAGAGCTGCTCATGATCCAACCGGGAAAACCCAAGAAGGAGCTGCCGCCGAACGTGATTATCACGATCGCCGGAACGACCATCAAGCCAACACAGCAGATTAGGATTCTCGGCCTAATACTTCAGAGCGACGGAAAGGCTCAGGCCGCCATCACAAAGATCAAGACTACAACTGAACAGATACTTGGTATGATTCGGAGGGTATCAACCAGAAACCGAGGCCTTAAAGAGGACGATGCCATGCGTCTGATATGCGCGTTCGTCGTGTCGCGGGTTACCTACTCCGCCCCGTATCTCCAGCTGACGAAGGCGAATAGGGACACCCTAAACACGATGCTTCGTAAGGCAACGAAACAAGCACTGGGCATGCCCATATACTTGTCCACGCAAAAGCTGCTAGACATGGGCGCCCACAACACGGTGGAGGAGCTCATCGAAGCCCACCTCTCTAATCAGAGAATCCGGCTCAGTCACACGGAACACGGACGAGCCGTCCTACGCAAGATAGGATGGCAGATCGAGCCAGTACCCATCAAGATTGCCCTTCCGGAAGACTGGAAAACGATCATTCAGACAAAACCCCTTCCCCGGAACATGACGCCGGGCAAGGACGACGAGAGGCGCACCGCGCGAGCCAAAGCCCTAGCCTGTAAGCTGGAAGAGAACCCCAGGGTCCTCTACGCGGACGCCTCGCTCCGAAAACACAGTGACCATGCAGCCGTGGTGGTTACTTCAAAAGACAGGCTGATCGTCAGCGCGTCTCTGAAGACAACAGACCCCGCAGTTGCCGAAGAAGCGGTCGTGGCCCTCGCACTCGCACAGCCGAGCGTGGACACCGTAGTCACCGACTCAAAGACAGCCTACAGAAGCTTCCGCAGGGGGGTAATCTCCTCCGCAACCCGAGCCATTCTAGCCAAGCACAAGCCTCCGGGAAGAGCCATAGAGCTCATGTGGGTCCCGGCTCACTCGCAGGTAGCAGGCAACACCATCGCCGACTACCATGCCCGAGAAATGTCAATCCGGGCGGAGCACGAGCCAGAAGAGCTACCGCACTCGGTTACCAGCTTTCGGGACATTACGCGGATGTACCGAGAAGAAAGGTGCCGACTGCCAGAACCGCACCCCAAACTCACCAGGCAACAACAGACGATCCTGCGTCGAGCGCAGGCAGGATTGCATGCGCATCCCGTACTGATGAACCGCATGTACCCTGCGGAATACGATATGCTCTGTCCTTTTTGCAGAAGAGAAAAGGGCACCCTGCCGCACGTCTTGGCAGAGTGCACAGAACTCAAGACACCCCCTCCTCCCCTTCCCACCAACACCCCCAATCCCCAACCCCTTGAGCGATGGGAGACCTTGTTATCCAGCCCCGCCCTACTGATTCAGCTCGCGCTGACGGACAGGGGCCAGGAGCTGCTGGAAACATATGTGTCCCGTAACTAGGGAACCACCCCGTCTGGTGCCTGCGTGCATCACAGATTTATTTCGGGCCCAGTAAATGTTGCTTCATCATCATCAAGAAAGGTTGCTGCCAAGTACAGATGTAATACAAAAATAGTATTATAAACACTAAATACCTTCACATTAAACACATTTAACTAATAATAGCTAAACAGTACAGACAAATGCAATTCTGTACAGCCACTGAAGTAACTAGTCTTCTTTCTTTAAAAGGGAAGGTAAGGATTGCCTCTGAGGACAATAACTCGGGGTACATGTTGCATGCTTATCAAGTCAAGTGCAGTGGTGAGCTGGTACTATGTCATTTTTGCAGAGCCCACACTTTTATCATCTTTGAAATGGAACATGTCCATGATAGTACACCTTGGTTGCGTGGTGATAGTATTTTTGTTTCTTCGGTAGGCAAACCTGAAAATAACATTTAAAGGCATTTTGTACAGTCTTGGGATGCAAGGCACTGAGGTAGAATTGGCACATTTGTTGCATGGGTGTATGTGTGACACAGGCATCAGCTAACGGACAATGCCACCTGAATGGAATGCCTGGCATATCTCGCCCAGTGAGTGATTGAGTGTTGGCTGAGTGTTTCATTGAGGTGGTCGTACTGTGCAAGAGTAGTGTGATCTGGCAAGTGATGTGGATTTTTTTTACTGTACAGAAATTCGCTGCCTGCTCTGGACTAGTGTACCTGGCTGGTAGGATTGTCTATGCCATCGGGTACTCCACAGGAGGTAAGCCAGTTGTCTGTGCCCTGGCTTTGTCTTTAGTTATGGACGCTGTCTGGTGAATTATACTGGGAAAGGAATACAGTATAACCTCGTTCTTTTTTTTTTCGAAAGAAGTGCAACAAAAAAACAACCTGACTACATGGGAAGACATGATCCGAAGTCACTAAAAAATTCAACTCTGCTGTAGTTGACGACTCCTTAATCCAAAGTGTTGCGCAAATAATTGCAGCATGAGACGCCGATGTGTGCAGATCTGGTGGGGCCCGTTTTGTACAAAACAGTGTTGTATCAACGAGGTTCTGCTATATTTCAGCCGCTTGAAAAGCCTGCCACTAGTGGTGCAAGGAGCGAGGCTAACATTGTCACCTCACTTGGAAGTTTTGGTTGGCAATTGCAGATTCCCTGTTGGCATTCTGGCTTCTTGTGCATGTTGAGTCATGTTCCCCTTACTGCTGCTTTTAATGAGAGCACAAGCCACATCGGGCACTATACATGGCATAGTAATGGCCCAGTATATAGTGCCTGTCCTTTTCCCTGTGACTGTTTTTCTCCGGCTAACCACTGTTACAAAGTTAATGCTCAGTGTTAACAGGCCTACACATATCGGAACTTTCCTGAATGGTGTCGCAAATTCTACAGCGACAGAACCATGTCTAATCAGATTGTGTGCACCATGCAAACAGATTTCGCAAAAGCTGCCCGAATCATTCGAAGAGCTGCTTGTGGCTTTCCAGCACCACGTTATTTTGCTGCGCAAGTCCAAGAACTTCCAGCTAGGGCAAATCAGCAGTGCTGACCAAACGCTGCTTTATCTGGACATGCCATTGCCCCTCACCGTGCACTAAAAGGACTCTAAACAAGTTTATGTCCGGTCCACTGGCAACAAGAAAACGCGAGTTCCCGTCATGTTGTCGTGCACGGCAGACAGACGCAAGCTTCCGCACTAGATGTCTTCAAGCACAAGACAGTGCCTAAAGGTGAAGAGCTCCCAAAAAATGTGGTCGTGATATGCCGTGGGAAAGACTGCATGAATGAGGATCTTGTGCTTCACTGGATAAAGTCTGTCTGGTGTAGGTGGGCAGGCGCACTGTTCTCGTTCCCGTCCATCCTCGTGCTGGACGAATTTCGTTGCCATTTGGCCGACTCAGTGAAGAGGCTGTTGCGTGAATCCGGCACTGAACTCGTCATTATCCTAGGTGGGATGACTGTCTCAGCTGCAGCCTTTAGATGTTTGCGTGAACAACCCGTTCGAGGACGTGGTCAAGCGGTGTTACGCAGATTATATGCGCTCAGGTGAGCCTGCAGTGATGCCAACCGGGCTGCTGAAACAGGCTTCGCCAGCCATGCTATGCAAGTGGATTGTGGATGCATGGGCCAGCAAACCAGAGGACCTTGTGCGTCGCGCATTCAAGAAGTGCGGCATCTCAAACGCGCTCGATGGCACAGAGGACGAGTACGTCTGGGAAGATATGTCCAGCACAGAACTATCCGAAGAGAGCGCAGCTCAGGAAGACAGTGATTGAAGTGCGGAGTGCAATTTAAATAAATGTTTTCCTCGAGTTTTCCCAACTCGTATTATACGTAGATAAAACTTTTTTTTTCCATTTCGCGTCCCAAAAATTTTATTGTACTATATGCAGGTTTGTATTATGTGCGGGTTTTTACGGCAAGTTGCCTCTGCAGCCAGACATAACGCACCCACACTTCTGTAAGTACTGTGCACTACACAATGTTTGTGGTGCATAGTGATATTATACGTTGCCATCTACTTTGGCTTGATGGTATGCACACCCATGCTTAATTTTCAAGCCTTGTGCTTCTCTGCTTTTGAAAGTAGTATAACCACTAGAAATATCATTTTGTGGATTTTGTTGCAGCCTTTCGTGCAGAAAAATAGGTGCGATACTATCCGAGGACTACAGTTTCCATAACTCAGAAAGACACCTGCCTACCAGTTGCCTCATGTAAAGCGATCCACGTAACGCTTCTGTGAGGCGCCATTTTCAATAAATTCAAGCTTTAAATGTACAGAAGGCAAAGGGATGGTTGTGAGCTTGTTGATGACATTATGTAGCACATAGTTTGAGAGCGAGCACAGCAATGTTGCAAGGACAATTGGTTTGAAACCTGAAGCGCATCACTGCAAGCTTCCACCAAAGTACCCGTCAACACTAGAGCTCCTTCTTTTAGTTCGCTTTTGCATCGCATTTCTTGGCTTCAAGATCTCGTAAGGAAGAACGGGAAAAATTAGGTAGAGGAATTGCTCTGGGAACTAGCACCCATATTTTCTGCGAGGAATCCATGCATCTTTGTTTTCAAGAATAATGTTTAAAAATATAGATCATCATCCTCAATGTGATGTTCGCACACTTCGAGCTTATCTTTCAGACATTGTTCCTTTCAGCGTAGCATGCATTTCCATATATAAAGCTCTCTTCTGTTGTCGCAGTGCAAAAAAAATTGTGAGCACCAGCATCCATATGAATCTGCCTGCTGGAGCAGCCATGGGCAAAGCAGGACCACATAGAAAAGTTTTCCTCTTGTGAGATGCCCAAGTGCTTCTGCGCAAAAATTTTCACCAGGTAAAACTGCCACACATCACGCAACACCAACAATGTGATGACAGTATACCGACAGACAATACACCAAAATGAATGCCGAACTGTAAGCATAAGTGAAACCAGAAGCGCCAGAAGTGATGAAAGATGCGACCACAGTGCCAATAGTTTGTGCGACCACTACTTTGTCCACCTCCCGAGTGATGCTGTGAAACTGAAATATGTATAAGAACGTTGTTTAGCTCTGCCATACGCAGCTGCCACTGGAGTAGTAAGCTATTTATTCTATGCAGCAGATGCAGCTTTGTGTAGCTTGGTGCAACTGTAAGTGCACTGCAGGGCTGGAGTGCACACTTGTGTGCTCCCGCCTGGCTGCTTAGTGGTGCGGACGGGCCTTTTCCTGCTCGGATAGTAGGCAGATCCAGATTGCTTACTTTCTAGCTTTCAGTATGAAGCTTAAAATGAAGCACATCTAGCCAGAAGTGGCCGGGAGCGAGCACATGCTGGCGTGCGTCCCTTAATTTTGGATTCTAACCCCTATTCACGTCGAGGCACGGCAAGCATAGCGTATGTGTGGTCCAGGCTCAAGTTCCTCATAGTTCGAGGCTGGTTGAGTGTTCCAGCCTACAGTTGAAACTCGATTTAACGAAGTGATGACCACGCTCGAATTATTTAGTTAAATTGGGAAGTTCGGAAAATCGAGTAAGGGATTTTCGGCCCTTCGAAATCTAAAATTGTAACGTAGCGACACCCAAAAGGTACCGCGGCATTGTATTTGCTGCTTACCCATGCCTGCGCTTGTAAAAAGTCTGCGAGGGCAGCTCAACTGCCGCCAGCCTTAGCGCCATCTGGTACGTGAGAATGCTAGCGACTGCCGAGTCTGTTCCATGCATGGGTGCAGTGTGCAGCCTCGTCAAAATTAAGCTAGGGCCATGACTAGGGTGCCTAAAGGTTTAAATGCGGTAGTGTTGGAGCGCACGCTCAAAGAAAAACCTGTCTGCGTCAAAGCTAGGAAGAAAGCTGTGCTTTCTTTACTCATTTATTTCTGAAAAAGCTTCATTAAATCGGTTTAAATGCAAGCTACATTCGTTAAATTGAGTTGGTTGTAACATTGAACCTTATGGGTACTTGCCAGGGATTGCAAATTTCTTCATCAGATTGGGGACCTTGTAAGATTGGGTTTCGTTAGATCGAGTTTTAACTGTAATTGAAATAAGAGCCGACGGCTATGACACCTCGACAAGCAGTGTGTTCAGTTTCATTCCTACGTAGACAGATGATAGTCTGCTCATGCTTGATTGATGTCAGCTTTTGGCCAATAGCAGCCATGTATGGGAATCTGCTCTATGACAAAATATGGCAGCCCCAAAAAGGATGAGAAGGCTTCTGTTGAAAAGAAGGTGTTTGAGAAAAAGGCGACTTCGCGCTCCACTTGAGAACCACGCGTGTAGTGCACAAGTGCAAAATTTGGCTGAGATGTTCACAGCAGCGTATGCTATCTGTGAAGTGTTTTTTCACCTTGTTCAAGGAGTGGTTCAGGACTCCTTTAATGCGATATTTCGAGCCTTGCTCAAATTGCACGCATTGGAGACGTTCTGGTAAACCAGTCTTTGTAGGTGTGATCTCTCTTACGAAGACAATTGCTCCATATAGACATGTGCCATGATGTTCAGAACTGTTTCTTTTCATCATTGTGACCATATTAGTGCCAGTGATTTATGTTTGCGAGTTCAGCTGTGCAAATATAACAATGTGATGACTAGGTAGGTATATGATGCCCTCCCCATGCTTTCCCTCACCTTACAGTACAGGACAGTAAGTACAGATATTATTTTCAAAATGTTTTGAAACCACTGTGCAAGTCTTGAGACCTGTTGCCAAACTCTTTTGCAGAATCTCTACAACACTTCAGCATGCTCGACACCCAGGATTGTGAGAAAAACTGCTGTTTCGATGTTTATAGTATTGCAGTGCGATAAATTCCACAGGTGGCCCAATATATGCTGAAAATGACAGTCACTGCCCACATGCACTCATCACTTCAAAATTTTTTGATGAAAGCTTGTGCACTCGTAATCTTGATAGTTTTCATTCCTGAACTCTGCACTCGTTGCTCGCAGACCCGTCCAAGCGGATGCGTGGCAGTTTCCAGTACTTCGGCATGTTTGCCTTGCTTGGACTGACCGTGCGCCAGGGACTGCTCATGCTGGGATACTTGTAAGGTGGCTGCTGCTGTCAACTGTGGCAGGGTGGCCTAAGGATCTGCCATGGAAACGCCGCAGTTGCAGTGTGCCAATACCAGAGCTGACCTCTTGCGATTCGAGGACCGGATGACATGCACCTGCTGTGCACCTTCAAGGCCATTGGGTGGCAACACTTTTTCTATGCACCAATGCGAGGAAAGAATGTGGATATTCGACAGATTGTGGGCAACGGATGTGTTGACCGGGGCAATAGCAACATTATAATGGAAACTGAAACAAAGAAAAGGGAAACGGAAGTAACTTGGAGCTAAGGAGTGCTGTGTAGATTCCCGTCCACTTTTTCAATGCAATAAATTTTTTGCTTTGTCTACAATTGTTTGAGAGCAGAAGTCAATGTCGCCAATGAGTGTCTCAAGGGCAGTCCTTAACGAGCATAGCTTCAAATGTAATTCTTTCTTGAAGGCATCGAAAGCTACTGGCAAGTCTTCTGTGCTGACCAGCCTGTGGCATTTGTGCAGAATTTCTCTCCAAACATGGGACAGCATCTGGGGCATTTTAGAAACTATCGACCTCTAAGCATAGTGAGATGAGCTGTGATTTATACAGCATACCACTTCCACTAAACGTTCTCCGGCGTGCGAATGCTGTATTTTTCCACGTATAACTAGCACCTACAATTTGAACACCCCGGAAAAAGAAATGTGAACCTTAACCTGTGGAAGTAACTTCATATAATGCCGCCCAGTCTTCATAAAAAGAGCCTTCATTCACGGATGCACTGCTCATTGACGTAATCCCTGTAAGCAGCTGTGTTTCACACTGCTTCAGTGACAGTGGCAATATTCAGCCTTTGCAGTGCAGTAAAGGACTGCTGCCAAGCGTAGGTCATCATGATCCAAGTTCTGGCTCGCTGATGCAGATTGTGCAGGTTTCCAACTACTGATGCAGCCAAAATGCAAATATGGCGAGCCAAAATGAGGATTAGAGTGGGTGACCATAAAAGGGAAAAGGAAGGTTCAATGCGGTGGGTGGTTTCTTATGAGACAATGAAACCTTTAATGGTAGATAACTTTATCTTGAGGTGTTTCTTCATGTCAGTGCAGTGTACGCTGCTGTAAATCCACTCCCCAAGGCGAAATTCACACGCATGTATTTTGCACTGTTCAACGTCCTTCCACACTTCAGGGAAATTTGCCGATGAGACAAACTCTGAGCTGCACATAGTCATATTTCTCCTTTTTTCTTTTTTTGCATGCCTCTTTTTCATCTGTGTTGCATGGTAGGTAAAGTGGCCCTTAAATGCACAGCAATAAGGTAGCATTATAGACACAGGCACACTCCACTTGTTGCTGGCCCCAGCGAGGAAAAAACGGGCTGCATCTAGAACTAGCTAGAGGGATGATGTGTTGACTTTGTGGGAGCTCAAATGCATGCAGTGTTGTTGCTTTTGATTTTGAACCTGATCTTTGAGGGTTAATATTATATATCCCTAAGATCGATTATGAGTAGACATTCGTTAATTTGACTTCGGTTAATTCCATTTCTCGGTTATTTCACTCCTGGCTGAAGGTCCCAGCTGGTGCCCATGCATTTCTATGGATCCAAGCTTTTATTTTTATCCTAAAATTGGCCTTCACCGGATAATTTGAATGTTACCAGAAAGAATCCACACGCCTGACCACATTAGTGACCACAATAGTGACCCCTTTACTGGTAGCATCTGTCTCGGCAGAGCCCAAAGCACATTGAATGCGTTGAACACAAGTCATCTCCCATCAAAAGCTTCTCGCCCTGCCCAGGAAAATATTCAAGCTCACAGTGTTGGAGTATGGCAGTTACCTGATTCTAAAGCATGCCTTCTACAGCAAAGCTCTATATGGCTAGGTACTGGAAAAAATTGCATGCGTCTATCGAGCCGCGTAGATAGAAAATTCCTCCCCATATGTAGGCCGATACCGAAGATAGTGCAATACCAGGCCGACCCGCGGCGGAGGTGAGGCTGGCTTTAAGCACTCTGCCAACTTGCAAAAATAAATTTAATCTTAGGTCTAAAGACAACCCGTATCAGAAATTAAGCTGATAAGAACAGATATACTACACTTTGACCTGCGTCGGCCAGGTCTACGCTCGCACCACTTTCTTTGTTGGCGTTCAAGTTCTTGCAGAACCTGGCGAGGTTGTTTAGCGGCTATGGTGTTCGGCTGCTGAGCACGAGGTCGCGGGATCGAGCCCCTGCCACGGCTGCCACGTTTCAGTAGAGGCTAAATGCGAAAACTCCTGTGTATTTAGATTTAGGTGCATGTGAACGAACCCCAGGTGGTCCACATTTCCGGAGTCCTCCCCCCCCCCTACGGCGTGCCTCATAATCGTAGTTTTCAATTCAATTCAATTTTATTCCATTTTTCTTGAGATATAAAAAAGGGAATGGAGGAGGCCCAAACAAAAAGTGAAACTCTGTTCACTTGGTGGGGATTCGGGCTCCCCTTACAAGGCATATAGCATGGCAGTTGATGTGGAACATCAAAAAAACACTTGTTATGCGTAATTACGATAACAAAACATCCTGTGCCCTCTTGTGTTTTATATGTATGCATATAACACTTAGTATGCATACATGCAAAAGAAAAAACACAAAACACCACATGTTACATTTCTGAAAACAAAAGAAATACATGAAACATTCATTACAGTTTAATTTCACTAGTTTCATGACACTAGTACAGTTTCATTACACTATAAAACCAAAACATAGAAAGAGAAGAAATGTACATTTTTCCACAGATGTGCACTACTCAACAGATATAAAAAATTTTCTTAGTGTTTTCTTACTGGTAGATTCAATGAATATTTCACATTCTATCAAGTAAATTAAAAGTTTTGGCAGTCTGTAACAAAGCGTCTGCTCACTCATATTAAATCGAGTGTGTAAAATAATCCAGTTTTAAGTATTACGGAAAGGGTAAGGGTGAGTGTTTTTCTTACGTTTAGCTAATGTACATAATGTCCCATCAGGAAATTTAAGGCATTGTTTGTATCTGAAGGCTAAATTGTATGCATAGAAGTTGTGAGCAGGAACTGCGCAAGACCGTGTAAATAGCGGTCCTGTGTGTGGTCTGTAGTGTTCTCCAGCTGTATGACAGATAGCGTTCTTTTCCAGTATGTGTGATCTATGTTAGTGACGTGGTGCCACAAACAAGGAGAGTAGCTCATTTGAGAGGAAGCTATTGCATGATACAGCTGTAGTTTGACACTACTAGGAAGTAAAAATTGTGATTTTGCGAAGACACTTACTGTTTTGGAAATGTGGGCAACGAGATGGTTGATATGTGTATCCCACAACAAATTTTTATGAAAGTAAACTCAGAGTTTCGACAGTGTCCACAATCTCTAGGATGGAGTTACCAGAACTAGGATGTCTGTTAGTGATAAGTTTATTTGGGGCAGTGAAAATATGATAAATTTTGTTTTGTTTACATTTATTTGTAATGAATTCAAATTGCACCACGTGCTAAGACTTAGGAGAACAATGTTTAAATCACTAGTTGTACTATGTAAATCCTGTGGACGGAATAATAGTGTCGTATCATCTGCATATAAGACATATTTAGGTGTTTTATTAATATTTGCAATGTCATTTATATAGATTAAACAAGGGACCTAAAATACTCCCTTGGGGTACCCCTGTATTTACGGGTTTACACGACGATGAGTAGCCATTGATTTCTTCATATTGAAACGTGTACTTAACTTTATCGGGCAACCACGTTTTGCCGCCTAACAAATATTATCGCACAGCGCAGGACGCGCCTGCATGTAAAAGAAGTTTCTGGAATGTTACCGATGGTTCCATCCACTGTCTTTCACCGCAACTTGTGTAATCTGATTGCATCTATGCTTGACGTGAATGGTGTAGAACTTTGTGGAAGGCACGCGGGTCCCAGCGATTGCTCTGGAACATTCGACGACTGATGTATAAAAGTTGACGCGCTTGACCCGCTCATCAGATATTCAACGATTGCCGACCGTGTTCGCCGCTATCGTTGTGCTATATGTGTAGCCTGTTTTGTGGGCACAGGTTCGCCCAATAAAAGTTAGTTTTGTCGTTCACAGTATTGCTACTGTGTTTTTCGTCACCACCACGTGACATCTGGTGGAGGTGCTTTACGTTCATGTACCGGACGCCCCCGACAAGCCGTAATCCAAGCCTGGACCGCAAAGACAACACCAACGTTGTCCAAGAACACCGAGCAAGCCGCCGGCTACAGCAGCTGCCCCCAGAACACGGTCTTCTACCAGATACTACCAAGAAAACAGTCCAAGAAGATCGTCCAGAAACGACCAAGAAGACATCCCCAATGGCAGCCGCAGCGGCCCCAATAATTCTTCAGCCCCCCCCCCCCCCCCCCCAGCCCAGGGAACCACCGACATTTCGCGGTTCCACATTTGAGGACCCGGAAAGCTGGCTGGAAACGTATGAGAGGCTGGCTACGTTTAACAGCTGGGAAAGCGACGACAAGCTGCGACATGTCTATTTTGCATTGGAAGACGCCGCCAGGACGTGGTTCGAGAACCGAGAAGCCACCTTAACGACCTGGGACCTGTTCCGAAGCGCCTTCCTGCATACATTCGCAAGCGTCGTACGCCGAGAACGAGCCCAAGCGCTATTAGAAACCCTGGGTGCAGCTACCTAATGAGACAACCACGATCTTCACGGAGGAAATGAGCTGTGTATTCCGCCGCGCCGACCCTGAAATGCCCCAGGAGAAGAAAGTTCGCCTACTCATGCGTGGTGTGAAGGAGGAACTTTTTGCCAGAATGGTACGAAGCCCACCGAAGACCGTCGACGAGTTTCTTTGTGAGGCCACCAGCATCGAGAAGACACTCGAGTTGCGAAACCGGCAATTCGACCGCCGCACCAACTCTACAAACTATGCCGGAGTTCAATCACTGGCCTCCGACGACCTGCGCGAGGCTATCAGGGCAGTCGTACGAAAGGAGCTTCAGAAGATCTTCCCGTCGTCGCAGCCTCAAGTGGCCTCGATCGCTGACATCGTCAAAGATGAGGTTCAGCAGTCGCTTGGAGTTCCGGAGGTGCAACCTCAATTACCGCAACCTCAGCCAGAAGCGATGACCTACGCCGCCGTCGCACGCCGTCAAGGTCATCCTCCGCGACCGCGCCAGGGCCCTCTAACGCCACAATTTCGTCGACCACCGCCGCCGTCGCCGCCAGCACGCCCACCTGTCGCCCAGCGCAGCTACCCGAGGAAGACGGACGTTTGGCGCGCTCCTGACCACCGCCTGCTCTGCTACCACTGCGGAGAAGCAGGTCACGTCTACCGACGATGTCCATACCGAGAGATGGGACTGCGAGGTTTCGCCGTCAACGCTCCCCGCCCGCAGCAAGGTGAACGCCCTCGCGATATCGCTGACTAGCTCACCACTACTCAATGGAGCTCTCAACGATTGTCGCGTTCGCCATCACCAGGCCGCTACCTGTCACCGCAGCGCGGACCATACACTGGCCCAGCCCGGGGCAGGTCAGCGAGCCCATATCCGGAAAACTAAAGGCAGCAACCGATGGAGGTGTGGTTGCTGTTCGTCGAACTGACGAAGATCCTCCGCCGCCGCCGAAGACGCCGAAGAAACTACCTCGACGACATAACGACACGCCGCCGTCCCGACGAAGTCTGGAAGCAAAGAAGGCGACGACGAAAGACGACCTGACGATGTCGCATACCAGCCACAGGTCAACGCGACGCAGTCGTGATCCGTCGCCAAGACCGAACTGTAATGCAAGACAAAGAACCACCGACCTCGACGTGCTCGTCGACGGCCAAGCAGTCACTGCCTTAGTCGACACAGGGGCTGATTACTCCGTCATGAGTGGACACATCGCCGCCCAGTTGAAGAAAGTCAAGACTACGTGGGAAGGCCCTCAAATTCGGACCGCTGGACGACACCTCATAACGCCGACTGGAATTTGCACGGCAAGAATTACCATTCATGACCGGACTTACCCTGTCACCTTCGTTATCCTCCAACAGTGTTCACAAGACGTCATTCTCGGCATGGACTTCCTCAACACGGCGCAGTCATCGACCTGAAGTCGAAGTCAATAATGCTGTCGGAAGATCATGCGATACCGCCGGAGAGCCTTCCTAGTCACTGTGCCTTGAGTGTGCTCGAAGATCAAGTGAGCATCCCGCCTCGCTCGAGCATTGTTATTTCGGTTGGAACCGAAACACCCGCTGACGCAGAAGGCGTCATCGAAGGCGACTAATGTCTACTGCTAGACCGTTAAATTTGCGTCGCAAGAGGGATCGCTCTACTTCATGGAGGGAAAACTGAGGTGTTGCTGACAAACTTCAGCCAGGAGTTCAAGCACATCAACAAGGGCACGACGATCGCATACATCGAGGAAATTCTGGAAACCAGCAATGCGTTTGTCCTCTCGGATCCCGCCGCATCTACCCCGACGACCATGGTTCCCGAACCAGACTATGACGTTAATCCAAGTCCCCCCGTGATTAAGCAACAGCAGCTCAGAAGTCTGCTCCGACGATACAAAGGCTGCTTTTCGACGTCATCGAGGATTCGACAAACACCAGTCGCCAAGCATCGTATAATCACCGAGGATTGCGCTCGACCACTCCGCCAGAGCCCTTACCGAGTTTCGCCGCGAGAACGTGAAGCTATAAGAGAACAAGTCGATGAAATGCTGCGCAACGACATCATCCAGCCGTCGAAAAGCCCGTGGGCATTCCCTGTTGTCCTGGTGAAGAAAAAGGACGGAACCCTACGTTTCTGCGTCGATTATCGTCGTCTGAACAAGGTCACGAAGAAGGACGTATACCCCCTCCCACGGATAGACGCATTGGGTCGGCTCTGCAACGCTAAATACTTCTCGTCGATGTACCTCGAGCCTGGCTATTGGGAAATAGAAGTCGACGAAAGAGATCGCGAAAAGACGGCCTTCATCACCCCAGACGGCCTCTACGAGTTCAAGGTTATGCCATTCGGACTGTGCTAGGCGCCTGCAACGTTCCAGCGCATGATGGACATGGTTTTAGCAGGATTGAAGTGGCAGACCTGTCTCGTTTACTTGGATGACGTCGTCTTCGCCGGAAATTTCGATGATCACCTGAGGCGGCTTGCGACAGTACTAGAGGCAATCAAGTCATCAGGGCTCACTCTGAAGCCCGAAAAGTGCCGCTTCGCTTACGATGAGCTTCTGTTCCTAGGCAACGTAATCAGCAAATCTGGTGTCCGCCAAGACCCGCAAAAGACAGCTGCCATCGCACAGTTTCCGCAACCCATCGACAAGAAGGCAGTGCGTAGATTCCTTGGCATGCGTGCCTACTACAGGCGCTTTGTCAATGACATTTCCCGCATCGTTGAGCCGTTGACACGTATAACTAAATGTGATGTTGAGTTCAAGTGGGAAACGTTGTAGTCCGATGCATTTGAAGAACTCAAACGACGCATGCAGTCACCGCCGGTACTTGCACACTTCGACGAGTACGCCGATACAGAAATCCATACTGACGCCAGTAGCCTAGGCCTCGGTGCCGTTCTATTCCAGAGGAGAAACGAAGTCGAACAGGTGATAGCTTATGCTAGCCGGTCGCTGTCAAAAGCGGAACTATTCTACGACCGAAAACTATTCTACGACCGAAAAGGAATGCCTAGCCATCGTTTGGGCTACAGCTAAATTTCGCCCTAATCTATATGAAAGGCCATTCAAAGTCGTCAGCGACCATCACGTGTTGTGTTGGCTTGCGAATATAAAGGATCCTTCAGGACGACTGGCGCGGTGGAGCCTCAGACTACAAGAATACGACATCACTGTAACCTACAAGTCTGGACGAAAACACTCCGATGCCGATTGCCTATCACGCGCCCCCTGTGACCCGCCGCCGCAAGATGATGAGAACGACGACGCATTCCTTGGAATGATAAGTGCAGAAGACTTCGCTGAACAGCAACGGGCAGACCCGGAGCTAAAAAGCCTCGTCGAATATTTGGAAGGGCACACCGACGTTGTCCTCAGGGCATTTAAGCGCGGATTATCTTCCTTCACGCTTGAAAACAATCTACTTGTGAAGAACTTCTCACCAGTCCGCGCCAACTACCTTCTTGTTGTTCCGTCATCGCTGCGTCCAGAAGTACTGCGCGCCCTACATGACGATCTGACCGCCGGGCACCTCGGCTTCTCCCGGACGCTATCGAGGATACAAGAAAGGTATTACTGGCCGCGCGTAACAGCCGACGTCGCCCGGTATGTCGAGACATGCCGAGACTGTCAGCGACGCAAGACACCATCGACAAGGCCAGCAGGACTATTACAGCGGATCATGCCTCCTTACCGACCTTTTCAGCAGATCGGGATGGACTTGTTGGGACCGTTTCCGACATAACTTCCGGAAATAAGTGGATCGTCGTGGCGACGGACTATCTCACCCGCTTCGCTGAAACTAAAGCTCTACTGAAAGCAGCGCAGCCGAAGTGGCGAAATTTTTCGTCGAGAACATCCTGCTGTGATATGGTGCTCCAGAAGTCATCACCGACAGAGGAACGGCTTTTACAGCAGAGCTCATGCACGCCATTCTGCAATACAGCCAGACAAGTCACAGGAGGACAACTGCCTACTACCCTCAGACGAATGGTCTCACGGAGCGCCTGAACAAGACCCTCGCCGACATGCTTGCAATATACGTCGACGTCGAGCACAAGACGTGGGATGCGGTCCTGCCATACGTAACATTCGCTTATAACACGGCGGGGCAAGAAACAACAGATCACGCCATTCAAGCTGGTTTACAGCAGGAACCCGACGATGACGCTCGACGCCATGCTGCCGCACGTCAATGACGAGGAAAATCTCGACGTAGCTACCTATCTCCAGCGCGCCGAAGAAGCCCGACAGCTCGCCTGCCTGCGGATCAAGAACCAGCAGAAGACCGATAGCCGACACTACAACCTCCGACAACGCTTCGTCGAGTACCAGCCCGGCGACCGTGTTTGGGTATGGACCCAGATACGCCGACGAGGACTCAGTGAGAAACTACTCCAACGCTATTTCGGATCCTACAAGGTCATCCGACGTATTGGCGCTCTGGACTATGAGGTCGTGCCAGACGGAATTTCGCATTCATAGCGGCGCCGCGCACGATCTGAAGTTGTCCACGTGGTGCGCCTTAAGCCCTTTTACGGACGCTGACGAACTTCCTTACTTTTGTTTTCTTTGCTACGAGTGCTTTTCTTCATTACTTTCGTTTGTTTGCAGCATTGGGTCGATGCTTTTTAAGAGGGGGGTAATGACACATGTACTTAACTTTATCGGGCGATTACGTTTCGCCGCCTAACAAATGTTATCGCATAGCGCAGGACGCGCCTGCATGTAAAAGAAGTTTCTGGAATGTTATCGATGGTTCCGTCCACTGTCTTTCACTACAGCTTGTGTAATCTGATTGCATCTATGCGTGACGCGAATGGTGTAGAAGTTTGTGGAAGGCACACGGGTCCCAGCGATTGCTCTGGAACATTCGACGACTGATGTATAAAAGCCGACTCATTTGAACCACTCATCAGATTTTCAACGATCGCCGACCGTGTTCGCCGCTATCGTTGTGCTATATGTGTAGCCTGTTTTGTGGGCACAGGTTCGCCCAATAAAAGTTAGTTTTTTCGTTCACAGTATTGCTACTGTGTTCTTCAACGTCACCACCACGTGACAATATTTCATGCGATTCCGGAGATATGCTGTGAGATCTAATGGTAAACCGCGACACAACTGTAATTTTATTAGTAGTGTTTGATGAGTCAGTCGATCGAACGCCTTCGAGAAGCCTATGTAAATGCCCATGACTGATTGCTTTTCCTCGAATGCTCTGAGAATAGTCTTTCTGAGTTAAATGTGCAAGTTCGGTTAAACGGCTACTGCGAAAGGCAAACTGGGCATCATTAAGTATATTGAATTTATCAGTGAACTTCGTTAACCTTGTCAAATTTTTTACGCCTTTACAAAAGAATGGGTAGTATGGAAATTGGTCAGTAATTTGAAAAGTTATTTGTGTCACCTCCTTTAAATATCACAACCACCTTTGATATCTGCATTTTCTTAGGAAAGACACCTGTACGGAGCGCTAAGTTGTAAATATTGCAAAGATGTGGTAAAATAATGTCTTATTACATGTTTAACTGTTCTTATCTGTATTCCATCTATGTTACAAGCTGCACTATTTTTAAAGGAATTAAGTATACCGACGATTTCATTATAATCTGTAGGACTGAGATATATACTGCTATCGTTTTTATTTTGTTTGCTGCCTCTGGGTAATGCGTACTGACTACTAAACTCGTATAAAAAAATAATTAAATGACTCAATTAGTTCTGAACCCTTGATGGGTGCATTGTTTAGCATCAATTCTTTAATAGTTCCTGCGGAATGTGAGCGACTCAGCAATTAGTTCAACTTTTTCCACATAACATCAGGCTTGGTCATTCCGTACTGCTGAAAAGCACCACAAAAATATGCGTATTTTGTTTTTCACAGGTAGGCGTTGCTTTTATTCCGATGCTGTTTAAATATAGCCCAATCATCTGAGCTGCGTGAAGTTAAAAACCTTTGGAAGAGTTTATTTTTTTTTTCTTATCTTTTGCGCTCTCTAGTGATCCACGGCTTACGCGAATTACATGCGTTCTTTATCTCTTTCAGTGGAAACGATTCGGCATAAGCTTCTGCAAACTTGCGAATAAAAATGTTATACGCCTCATCTGATGTCCTTGCTCGAGTTACGGCATCCCAATTTATCAAACATAATTTTTTGCGAAAATTGTCTAAACTGTGTTGATTAATGTTCTGTACTGTTCTAATGGATGAGCAATAACTAACACCGCATTTGCGAGGCCTAACGAATAAAAATATTGGAAGGTGATCACTGATATGGGAAGAAATAGCTCTGGATATAACTGTGTCTATTGGCTGGTTGGTTATAAAAAGGTCAATCAAGGTATTTGTCGATTCTGTGGTGCGTGTGGCATCGTAAGTAACCTTAGTTTAACAGTTGGCACGTAAAACCCCATAATTTAAATTTTAAGCCCTTGCATATCTCCTTTCCTTCCGCTTTCTCGTGGGGGTGGTCCCGCAAGCATGCTGCCTGCCAAGACCGCAAGGCGGAAAAAAATGTGAACCATTCCGATCCCGCAAACTTGGAACGATTATGCCGGAGCAACAGCCAGGTTTCAGAGGGATTTTGTGGGGAACCAATTTTGTGTGGCCTGTGTGGTTTGTGACCACTTGTTTTTGGGTGACCTCACAACCATTGCTTCACTGCGAGACGTGGACCAATGCACGACTGCCTTGGCTACGGTGAAGCAGTATGTGCCCTTTGAGTGCGGTACGGTGTGCGTGTGTTCTACGTTCCAGGGGATTCATTGGTAAAAGGTGTCATGCCGCGGTTTGCAACAATACATGGGTATGTATACCCCCCCCCCCCCCCCCCCCCCGATGCCTTATAATCTTCGGAGGCTCAACACCCTGGAGGAGCTTACGCCTCACCTTCCACATATGCACATACGGCGTTTGGTGCACGGCGATTGACAGTCCGCCCACGCGCGCACAGCTTTGCTGGTCACCCACCTTCACATGTCCCTACCGGCCGATGGTTGGACACATCCTGGATTCCCATCGGCTTCCATTGTAATTGGCCAGTGCCCTGGCTGTGTGATCGAAAAGGACATGGCCTCCATTTTAAATATGGGAAAGATGGCGGAATAAGCGGCGAATGTGTTTTTTTATACGAATGCGTTTCCCTTAGTAGTTAGCCCTTACCAAAGAATTCAAGGAAACAGGCTTGGCCGATATCTGCGGTATGTTGCGCATATATTACCATGGAGGCCAAGCACTTTTCTGTAACATAGACATGGGCGCAGGCCAATGTCCTGAGAATCTGCTTGGCCACCAAGCACAATCTGCGCTGTTGTAGTTTCCATGAGAATTTGTTGAGCAAAAACACATAGAAATGTACCCTAGCAAAAATTCTAATACAAAAACTAATAGCCTATGAGGCTGACACTAATACATTCTATTATGTCTATTAGTGTATTAGCCTAATAGATATATTGGTGTATTGGCCTATTAGTCTGATAGGTCTATTGGTGTATTACTCTAATAGGTATATCGGCGTATTAGTCTAATAGGTCTATTGGTGTGAAAGAAAAGGTTTCAATGCGCCTGTTACAGAATGAAAAACAGGCATAATTGCTAGAAGCATTTATTGGCACACAAATATTTTTACAGATTTCTCTTTCGAGATCTTCGTCAGGTCAGTAATCTTGATTGCCAGAGCTTTTACTCCACCACTTCGACCAGAGAATGTCCTTCTGGAGTGGTAAAAAAAACCTGGGCAGAAACATACACACATATCGAAACATTTAAAAGCAGGGGTGCTAGTTCTACCACTAAATGTTTAAGCAGGCAATATTTGCTTCTAAATTGGAATAATATGGCCCCGTAATTTCCAAACTAATTTTAGGACAAAGTGTGATATGCTTAGTTTTGACATGTTTATCATAAAGAAAAATGACGCCATCTGATATGACAGAACAATTAGACAGCACATAGAATGCACCTAATATGTTCTGTGAGTTACATCGAAACTGTAGGCAGATAAGGAACAACTTTAGACAGAAATCTTGCACACCATTGTCGGAAACATGCATGTCACTGCTGCTATGCGCACAACAATCGGCCCAATGACACAGTACTGAAATGCATCCACCATTGGGATATAAAGAAACAACGTTATGCTATACTATAGAAGCATAAATAAGTACAATAGTTACCTCCAAATGGAAAGGAATCGGCGCCGGCGAAAACACATCAAATCGATGCACGCTGATAGATCCACGAAGCACAGGGGTAAAAAACAGTTGCCTTCCGTTGTTTTGAAGTCACACAACACCCATATCCAAACATAATGCTGCAGGAATAAGATTGCGCAGACGCCAGCACCTCGGGTTCCTTAAAAACACATCGTTCATTCACTAAAAATCGCGCACACATCGCCTTGACATGCCTACAGTACACCATGTACAGCGTCGTCCACGGCTCACCGTGGCCGCGCTCCGCGGGGCGCCAGTGCGTCCGGCGCGGCGGCGCATCGAAGTGAAATGGCGCAGGCGCACACGGACCCAGGGGAGGTGCTTCGCGTCGTCTGCTACAGCGCTGGAGCGCGCGACCTCTTGCTTTGCTGTAAAGTACACTTCGCTACACCCAGGTGACTGAGTGCCCCAGGCGGCATTGCGAGAAGCCGCACTTCCCTAACTGGAGCATCTTCCAGCTGGTTCCGTCTACAGCTTGTGAACAGCCTGCTTAATCAATATACATAAACAGAAACAAGCTTCTCACCACATAAATCACTTAGCATGTTTTTTATAAGTGATGAGGGTAAAAATACAATCATTTTTTTCGCGGTCTTTATTAGGCTGGGGCCTTTTATTTTACTCTCACAACAGTTGGTGTAGTGCGTACCAAGAAACCTATTAGGCACCCTCTTGGTTGGAGTCATCATGTGATGAGCCTAGCGCGCCGTTTCGCGCATGTCTTGATGCTAGAACAAATGTGCTTAATTGACTTAAGAAAACGACCTAAACCCGCTATAAATTTTGCAGAAAGTTAAGAGAGCGATTGTTCAATCACGCATCATCATGTTTGCCATCGATTTTACCATTAAGGAGGGCAGTACTATTACTTCGACAGCAACTAAGAAGTGGTGTCCGCTGATTCGCACTCTCTTATTGACGCGTTAATGTCGCTGGTAGGAGAGCAATGAGCGCTTTACGCGATGTAGCAAAGTGCTCTCCACGGTATAGCAACTGATTTGGCGGCAATTTCATTTACTCCCCCTTTTCATCTTCCTACATCCTATAAGAGAACTAAATTTATTTTTGTTGCCACAGTTTGAGTAAAATCACCGAAGCGGTGCTGGTCTTCTGACGGCTACCTGACGCTAGAAGTCGCATTCTCATTTAGAGGAATCGTCGGTCAATTATTTGATTACGTTGATTAGGTGAAGTAAAACATGTTGTGCCGACGTTATTTTTTTGTTTTTTTTTCTCCTTGGAGTCAATGCACGCCGCATGCGAATGCTGTTTCCGTCGGTTTTGAATAGGTAATTGGAGTGGAAAATCTATAATCTACACGTCTGTTTTCTAGCTTAAATTACGTCTTGCCGGGTAATTGGGTCGTTATTCGCTTCTATTTCATTTCAGTACTTCCTCGGAATGGGCCATATGCATATTCTCACTAGCTTATAATAATTTGTTAATTGTGCGGTATATGTCCCGAAGCGCCATATGGCATCTGAGTTTAGCCATAGAGGAGGGCATCGGATAAATTTGGAGATTAGGAGGAATTTATTCCTTCTTTTTTTTTAGGGGGTAGACGGGGGTGGGTTGGGCTGAGTGGGTGAAACCCAAATATGAATACGGCACAGGAACCCTTGCCGCGAATACGCGACGCTGCTGCCGTCGTGGGGAAGTGACCGGTCCGTGTGTTGGGCGATCGCGGCCAAGATATTTAAACCGGCGGTCATGATGCCGGCCCGGTGTCGTCTGCCCACCGCATGCCGGCGGTCTGCAAACGGGCTCGCCATTTGTAAAAGCTAAGCCCGGCCCAAGCCAGGTTGCTGTGGTCGAGCCAGTCTACTTTTTAACTGACCATGGGCGTCAGCCCGATCAACCGCCGAGACCCCCCCCCCCTTTTTTTTTTGTTTGCTTAGGTCATGCTACCCTATCTTAGCTTAATATGATGATCCCGTGCAGCCAACGACTACTCAACTGAGTGACTAGCCGCTCCGGAGTTAAAGATTCCGGGATGACTTGCCAAATCGAGAGACACCATAGGTGTTTCCATTAAACGCATTTCCGTCGACTTGCATGATGAATTGCATGTTGTTCGGTTGCTGGTTGCCATGGCACTTCGGCGATAAAAACGCTGTAAAAGTGCAGGATAATTTCATTTCCCCGGTGCACTTTGGAAACTAGCCATTTCGCGGGTACTGGAAAAAGAAAGACGGCGCATCGTAGATCTATGCCTACAAAACTATGCTCAACGCGTTATATCGGAGATGACAAAAAGGCCACTGAGAACTGTAAATAGAATCGTCCAGGCTTACAAGAAGCATGGAGCAATTGCGGATGCTCCCCGTAAAGCCCGGCAAAGAGTGACCATTGTTGCGGCGGCTGCTGAAAACCCGACCTCCACCGAGAAATTAAGAACAGCCTCAGGCTGGGTGACTTCCCTGACACGACTATCAAGCGTCTCCTCTACGCCCCAGCCTAATAAAGAGCGCGAAAGAAATGACTGTATTTTTACCCTCATCAGTGATAAAAAACATGCTAAGTGATTTATGTGGTGAGAAGCTTGTTTCTGTTTATGTATATTGATTAAGCAGGCTGTTCACAAGCTGTAGACGGAACCAGCTGGAAAATGCTCCAGTTACTGAAGTGCGGCTTCCCGCAATGCCACCTCGGGCACTCAGTCACCTGGGTGTAGCGAAGTGTACAGCAAAGCAAGAGGCGACGCGCTCCAGCGCTGTAGCAGACGACGCGAAGCACCTCCCCTGGGTCCGTGTGCGCCTGCGCCGCTTCACTTCGATGCGCCGCTGCGCCGGACGCACTTGCGCCCCGCTGAGCGCGGCCACGGTGAGCCGTGTTCACCCAGTGGACGAGGACGAGCACATCGAAATTGGATTTCACCGCTCTTTCTGCGCACGCGCGAGGAGCAGTAGTTGCGAGAGAGAAATGTGGGGACTTTTGGTGCTCAAAATTTCTCTTCGCCTAGGTACTACGGGGAAGAAAGCTGTTAGCTCCGTTTGTCCCTAGCCGAGCTTGCAGCACAGAATCGACAGGATGCGTGGGCGGCAAGACCAGGAAGCCGCGTCCGAGGTGAGTTTGTTGCTATTTTGTTGCAACGGCAGCATATTAAATTTTGTAGTCGCAGGGGATACGTTTGGAAGTGAGGTGTCTTCTCGAATGACTTTAGTGGCAAAGTATTACGTCGTGCCGATGCATTGTTCATTAGTGTCGTTGATCAAGGTCAGCATACCACGCACTTCAGGGGAATCGCGGGAACGGAAACAGTTTATGAATTAACTGCCGTGCCGATGCATTAGTTCTTAATGTAACTGAGCATACAACACACTTGGAGATTCGTGGGAATGGAAATTTTGTACTCTGTATGTGTATGTGTGTACTTGCGTCGCCATGCGATCGAGCCGTAGATCGTTGTGAGAGCTGTACAGCCACACTGGCAAAACACTACGCCCTGCGGATGAATACGGAAGAAATGTATGCTAAAGAAAAATGGTCGTCATGCAACTTCATAGCAGTAGACCTTTGTGAAAGCTGTACAGTAACACTGATATTGGCTAGTACATAATCCCGGCTGTTACAATGTTAGCTCATATAAGGGGCGCTCTATGTGGACGAAACAAGGGCTCAGATCGCTACAACCGCATGCGAAATACTCTGAATGCCTGCCAGTACACTTGTTCGGCGTCTCCGTGCTTGTACTGCGGCAGGAGACGTGACGGCAAGTGGGCGCGTATATCACAGTGGCCGCTTTCCACTCTTGGTATACTTTGCCGCAATACAATGCGCATGCTTCATTGCGCGACACTGGTGCCCTGCAGCGAAGCTGGCTTTAGGCAAACGGCATTATGCAACGCTCGAGCCATCTTGTCCGTCACTGCGGATAGAAAACGCATACACGTTCAACCTATTTGAGCTGCATCATTTTGTCGATGTTTACCCCTCTATACTAAATGAAGAGGATAACGTACGCCAGCGTGGGTGATTTAAAAGATTAATAAAAAGCCCGGTAACATATGTGCTGTCAGTGAAAAAACACTATTAATGCAGGTCTCCACGCTCCTGTAAAGAAAAAAAAAGATGCAATTCAGTGGTGACCCTCTGGAGGTGGATCCGTACCTATGTAAGCACAGCCGGCTCATTAGTCACAAAGTAGGAGCTGAAGAGAACTTTTTAATGCTCATTAGACTACATTGACAGCGATTATTTGTGGTCAGCCAGTGACAAATGCATTGCACCAAACAGTGAGACTTCGTCTTAATCCGCAATGCTTACGTGGCGAACAGGAGAGCAAAAGGTGAAAACAATGTTTTCATACAAGGCAAGTCATCCATGTAGTGGAATTGCATTTATCGTTGGTGTAGTGTTGATGCACTTTCTGAAGTCCAACCTTTAATGCAGCTTAGTTTCCGTTGGTGCAAGTGCTTCTACTGGAAACATCCAAAATATGATTTATCAAATCAGGTTGCCGTCTTGTAATTTTTGAAATTTTCCTCTGGTCTTAAGTCTTTTCTGAATCTGGAAGAGCTGGCTGATTGTACATTTCATCTCGAGATAGTTTACACACTTCCAGCAACACAGGTTACCACACTTTGTTGAGTGCAGATGAGCACTGCAAATTCTATCATTTTGATGAGGCACCGATCTAATGCCACTCACTCTTGCCACAACGCTTTCTCAACTTGTACTGTACTTGTTTCTTCCACCTTCCATTTGCAGCACCAGGGCTAAGGCACAACAGCAATAACATTTCTAGCAGAAAATGCTTGCTCCTTGGCATCTGATCCCCCGTTCATTTGCTACTTTCTCCCAATTTTTTTTAATGTGATGCTCCTGCCTTCACACACTGTCAGACTGTTCTCCTTCATGTGTTTCCTTGTACTCTTTCTGTCCGCTTCTTGCTCAACATACCGTGCATGCCTTCAGTCTTGTCCTTTTCTATCTCTCCTCCAGAACCTGCAACTTTCAACAACCTGGCATTATTTTGCTTCTTTTTGTGATAGTGCCTGGCTATCTGTTGCTGATGCCACACATTCACTTTGCAATGGTTTATTAGACCACATACATAAATTAATAGCTGTATAAAACCTTGACCCTCCAGCACTTCCACAAAATTCATGCAGAAGTGGAAACAAAGATTACTTAATTCCTCACCACACGTTACTATGTCTGCATCAAAGCTTGATATTACCAACATGTGTGCAGTGTCGTTGCCCATGCTTCCTGGACAGGAAAGCCAGTTGCTCCAGTTCACAAGGCTAGAACAACTGCGAAGTGATTGAGCTATCCGCTTGTGCTGCATTTTTTTGCCACAAGCTGTACAAGGTCATGGCTTGTGCTGCAGAAACCGCATCTTTTTGCCTGCTGCATTCCTTTGTGATGCATTGAACGTGTCTGCTTCTGTTTCCCCTGCTATTTTTACAGAGAAGCTGTATATGGCTAGGTTCTGACCATGACCAATAGTGCATACATCGACAGGGTGTGTAGAAAAAAGTTGCGTCGACAAAATTGAATCCACAGTAGCCTGCTGTGCGCCAGCAGTGCTCAGTGGCTCCGGAGTGCATGGCAGAATAATAAAACGTCATTGTGTACCCACCAATGTCTGTGCCTCGTTTTCTTGTGAAGTCGACATCGCTCTAGCGACGTTATCAGCAGTTTTACTTTGGTCCTGCTATGGCCAGGACGCGTCTAGTTCGTACTGAAGAACAACAATGTGCATGTTAAGAGCACCGGTGTGAGCAACAGCGTGAAGGCAACGGGCAGTTGCTATAGCCAGACCCGCCTTGTCTGCAGATCCGTAATGTCGGCTAGCTGCTCTGTGACCGATGAAGAACAGCGTGCCCGTGAGGATCACCTTTGCAAACAGAAGCGGGAGTGGGCACGAAAGCATCGGCGACCAATTGCAGTATATCACAGTGACCACAAAGCAATGGTTACCATGGTGACAAAGTAAATAGAAGATCAAAGATAACGAAGTTGTGTGTATGTTTCTTTATTTAATCAATATAGCAATTAACCATATATAACTCAATATACTTGTCAACAAGTACAGCTTCAGCTGGTCTTCCATCTTCACATAGTGGAAGGGCTCTGAATTGTATTTTTTTTATCATTTGTCATCAAACTTGTGCATTTTCTTTTTGTAATGCTACAGCCTGTTTCGTGCCATTACTGTTTTCTCTGCTTTTGCCTATTCTGCAGCAGTTGCTGGCATTGTCTCTTGCCTAGGTGTTGGTCCGCACAACATGCTAGAGATGCCATAGACAGTTTAATCACAGGGTGTTCAATGTAAGAGAAGGTCAAAATTACTGGTGTTTCTAATTTTTTAAGCAGCGATTTTTGAACTCTTGTGTGATAAAATCTCGCTTTGTTGATAAACAAGTGATTATCTTTGACAAGTTGTTTCCTATGACAACATTTTTTCTGCGTCGAAAGTTCACACATTTGCCAACAAGGTGCACACACGAGTCAAAGAACTTTGAAACTTTATAGGTCTTGCTTCATGCTTTGTCACTTGGTTTGACATTTTATTCTCATTTTTGATCTCATTAACCTGGCTGCTGTGTGGGAATACCGAACTTGCTACTTAGTACTCAGCATGAAACAATGCTTTAAAACCACTGTGTTGTCCACTGGCCTCACCATGCCACTGTGTGGTTTTGATCAGAATTTTCCATCATAAGTACACTGTTACAAACTTGCACATGACAAGTATGTTACCCTATATGCAAGCAATGCACTGTTTAAAGCCGAGCTAAATACTTCACCAAAAGAACTGCTTTCACCTCCAGTCCACTCTTTTTAGTCTGTTGTCTAAACATCCTGCCAAATACTGTCATTGCTATTGCGTCCTGCTGCAAATGTTCATTGTCAGTATACCTTAATTGTTTTGCCTGCTAGCGCAAGTAATATGCCTGAAAATGTACTATGGTGGTGTCCTGTCCTCTTAAGGATGACCAATTTTCCTGGAAACCATAGTAGCCAGAAGAAAGGTATTTAAAATGTGCATCACCAAGGTCCTGCAGAAGAGCAGAGCTCAGTGTTTGAGCTTTGACATCACTCCATAGAATACCTGCATATAATTTGTGCTCAATTAACCTTGCTGCAAGACTTTTTCCAAGGGCAAGGCCTAGAATGTTAGTCAATTTTTGATGCTCTGACCTAGTTTGATGTGATTTTCTGTGACATTTTTCTCTATTCCTTTCTTGATTATCTTGGATAGTGGCCTTCTTAGGAGCTATTGCTTCATTAGATGTTTCCTAGGAAGGAAAATCTTGGAAGCCATTATACCACACTAGTGCGCATCATCTGTAAGGAAACAAAGCACTGCATGAGCAAAGGTCTGTCTGCGGCAGCTGCTGTGAATTGCGCCCACGCATCACCCATGTGCTGCTCTCGTGGTCTTCCAATTAGCAACGCAGTTGCACCACACCTTGCTTTGTTTGCGAAGTGCCACACGAGATAGATTGTCCATGCTAGCCAATATATTGCGAAATGGAAACCTGTATAGAGCTGCACTCAAATTTCGCATTAGGCAGTAGGCGAAATATTTTGTAAAAGTAACAATTATATAAATACCATGCAATGAAACCAATCAATATGTACTGAACCAAACTTGTCACCTAATCGCACTGCAGGGAACCCCTGATCATTCTAAGTTACACCAAAGGCTTGTCATATTTAAATAGTCTCTTGTGCACGCAGTGTATGAATGGGATATCATTGAAAAATATGTGAATGCCTAACGGAGTGTAATCAGGACTGGCACTTTTTCACTGTAACTGTCAGTTCCCTATATGTTGCTTTGCTATAGGGAGGTTATGCTCTAATAGAAACAGTTGGAAGACGGTTCTGTCCACATTGTCACTTCCATCTATATTTGTGCATTCGTTTAAGACCCATCAACTAGCCCAAATTAATTTACATATCTCATAAAAGCAAGTGCACTGCAGTTAGAGCTTTGGAAATAGGCCTGTGTTTAAAACAGATTCGAGTGGTCGACACATGAAGTGGGCTCATTCATGTGAGTATCCATGTCAATGCTGTATTGTCTTTTTTTGAAGAGGATCGATCGATTGTTTCTGCTTTAGATAGTCTAGTGATCTAGAGAGCATATTTTAAAAGGCTGATGAAAAAGGGAACACTTTTGGATTTTGCGTGCTAACTACTATCTTGTCAGCTGCTACAGCTTTTGTAAATATTCAGTAAACATATTTGGTGCATCTCTTTTCCTCTGTAACACTTTCATGGAGGTTGCGGACGCTTCCAGACGCAAGACTGATTTATGCAGTAGGTGCTCCTTGGCTGCATCTGCAATGCTAGCTCAAGGCGAGAATGCTTTGGCCACGTTGCCATCTGCATCCACAGTCATCCTGGCACAACCGCCATGGTATGTTGGCCACAGAAACGTCACGTGGGTTGACAATATGTGTAGGCTGCTGTGAACACAGTTGGCAGGTGGGCTTTGCTTGCCTTGCATGGTTTAGATTCCAGCTTATGATCTTGAAAATCTCACCTTATGCTTCTATTGAAGCATTACAAGCAATGGTGTCTGTCCTTTGGCATCATTATCTAAAACTTTTCACCTGTGTTGCCATCTGTTTACAGCAATGTTTCTCTAACTTATCTTATGTTCAAGTGCCATTGTAAGTTAATTCTGGTTCACACATTTGACCCATTCTGTCATGTCTCGGCACCAAATGTTACGGAACCTGTATCTGTGAAAATAGAGGGTTTTCACACCATTTTCTCCTCTAACACAGGATACTGATGATGTTTATAGCATCAGCAAATGTCGATAGCGTCTTGTTTCTGCAGAGAAATCGGCAAGGAAATGCTCTGTCCTGACAGACGCATGTACCGTGATGGGGCCGATAACACCTGTGTGAATCAGGCCTTTGTGAGGAACATAGTTGTCAATTTACCTTTTGACTAGTCTGGCCATGTCAAGAATTGCTGGATAAAACATACTTCTCTCTTTCAGAAAGAGATAATTGAAGTGTTTTGGAGGTTTTCCTAATTTCCTGCCTCTGGCTTGAGCAGGTGTGCAAGATGCAAGCATTAGGTCCATAGAATTGACTGCACCATTTGAAGGTGCACCACTGTAAATGTTCGGTTTGCCTGCAAGACTGTGAAACATGCTTTGTTAAGAGTCTTATGGCTTTGGTAAATATTACATCTCAATGTGCAGAAATACGTCTCAAGATGTTGAACTTTAAAGGGGTACTTACATGATATTTTTGACTATTCATTTCTTGCGTTAAATCAAGGTCCTAGACTTCTAAACTCTAGAAAAAATTGTGACAAGCTTCAGAGCGCAGTTAGTAATTAGTAGTACTGACTTTTCTACAGCCAATTTCAGTGTCGTTTTTTTATACAGTGGAACCTCGATACGATTCTGCTTAATACGTTTTTCGAAATGTTAAGTTTTTTTTTTTTTCTTGAAAATCCGGTTTGGTTGGATAATATGTTGGATGATATGATTTTCCTATGGTATACTTTATTTTCCAGTTCCTGTGAAGATCGTATCAATGAGGTTCTACTGTATTTCAGTTTTTAATTTATTTCTCATTAACCCTTTATTGACAATTGTTGCCTACAGGCAACATACCAGAAAAAAGAATGTTTGTCTTGCGTAGTTTCATTATTCAGTACCAAGTTTCTGGCTAGGTGTCTTTGGCCAACACTGAATGAGAGGCAACAACTGTCATTTGTTAGTTCAGAGCAGACGAGGAAGAAGTTTGGCATGTGACTCACTGTCTTTTAAAAGTAAGGTCAGAGGATACAGGCCGATGTAAGATATCCAACTGCGGTGGTGTCACACATCTGAAGTAAAGCAAAAGAAATGTACACCTATGGTTCATATGTGACGAGAGCTGTCTATACAAATTGAAAACAAAGCCTCAGGTGACTTGGGGTGAGGCCCACTTCCAGATTCCTGCCTGGGGCTATTGTATTATTATCATAAATATTTACCCCTTCATATCAGTAAAATCATAAAACTTTCCACATATTTATTCATGAGGTGGAAATGTGCACATCAGCTGCTGTGAAATATAACCTCACCGAGCATTCGACCTCAGTCAACCTCAAATTTGTCCATGAGGTTGCCACTGCCATAGCTAAAAAATTTTAACAGCCAACCAATGTCGCATCACTTAGGGAGGTTGAGATCAGCTTAGGTTGACTTCATTACGTCAGCCGTGTGAACCTTGTGAGGTTGGCCATCTTTGCATGGAAGCCTACATTCTATGGCCCCCTGTAGAATCCTGGGATGCTATAACATAAAATGATTCCAAACTTTTCTATTCCAATTCTGCAATCAGCCCACCACGATTGGTCAAAACTTTTTCAGGCCACTCCAAACTTCACCCGTCTGTCACGAAAACCGTGATGGCTCTCCATCTGCTATACATGTACACACTGAGTATGAATGATTAAACTGCACAAAAGAAAAATAATTATTCCTGATTCAACGCCTTTTCACCATTGGCCCTCTGCTATTGGTTCAATGTTTTTGGGTAACACCCACCTCGCCTGTCTGTCACGCGACCTCACAAAACCACAAAAACTGACTGCATCAAAGTGACGTGTACGTGGAAAAAAAATGCATTAATATGCTGAACAAAACTGAAAATTTTTCTGAATAGCCAGAGACTGCCCCGTTCTGAAAGGAATAGAAGATGGCTGCCCGCCGATTGCTCAGGCCCTCGCTACTCACACCTGCCGGTCAGCATGTATTTATTTGCACATTATAAACCTTTTTGCACGGCAGTAAAACGTTATCGAGCCCTTGCGGCATGTATACAGCATTGCTCTGCCAACTCTTCCTTGCTGAGGATTTGTTTTAGCGGCATTCTTATCCTTCTGTTGCAAGCCGCCGCGATTTTCGACCAGCCACCGCAAGCTAAATAAGGTGAAGCGGACCATTCGGAGAAGCCAGCACCACCCTCTTCATGCGGTTATCTATTTTCACTGTGCTGGCTCGGCCCCATCGAAACCCTCTCCACTAGACCGTACACCTCGCCTCTTGTCAGCTAATTAGATAAGAAAAACCGCTGAGTGTAGGCAATGTTATTGGTTTTGGAAGTGAACAAAGGTGACCTCCTATAAACGAGGAGTGTGTTTGGTTGGGTTGCTCAGACCACGCTGCAAGTCACTGCCCGATGCTTGCGCCGGTTACATAAATTTGATGTCAGGAGATTGGAATCAAAACAGTTTGAAATCATTTTATGTTATAGCACCCCTGAATGTGCTTTACTTTAGGTGCGTTCAATGCGCCTGCACCGCCTGAACCAGTTCACAAGGTGTTGCACCCTGCCATTCGTTCCCGTGGTGCAGCAATGGCACCCGCTGAACCACTCCGTTCGTTTCAAAAGGTGCAGGGCTGGTTCATGATTTTGCTGCACCTACTCCGCTGTCGGTGCCGACTTGGTGCAGGTGTACAGGTGCGACGCAGCAGTGCAGCAGACAATCCAGCACATGGGTGCAAGCACCATTAAAAGCCCGCTTACACACGTCTGATGTGTCTACAAGTGTGGTTTGTAGTTAGGCCCACAAGCTGATAATTCTTGTAGTTCACAATCTTTCAAATGTACGCACTCTGTGCACATTAATCGGGCATAACATAACGCCTGCACCGCATCTGCACCTTGGCATTTGTTTCGAGTGTTGCGCTGTGCCTGCACCGCAGAAACAAGCTGCACAATTTCTGAACTTCTCGTGAACCTCCGTTAACTGGTTCACAGTTGTGCAGGTGAATTGAGCAGACCTTTTAAGTGCTTCCACATGAAGCTCTTATTTGCCCTTACGTTGCTTGGTGGCCTGATGGCTGCTTCAGGTATTGTACAAAATGTTCGATTCAACATTGAAAGAAAATTCAAGGATATGAATGCTCATGAAGGCCAAAATTCAGTGACATACAAATGCATTAATTCTGCACATAAACTAAAAATTGTCAAATTTCCTTCTTCCTAGCTGCATTCAGTTAAGCATGCTACTAAGTTGGAATTGCTGGAAAAGTGTAAAAAAAGGCAATTCTCTTTTATAGTGTAGAGTGTCGACTGATAACTGGCCTTACGGCCAGAAATGATGTGCTTACCTTGAGGAGGATGCTCTAGTTCAGTGCCAACTCTAATCTCTTCATTCAAATACATGTAAAATGCAGAAATGCTTTTGAGACTACTGGAATAATTTCAATGAAATTTGTTGCATTTGAGAGAAAAAGTTAAATTTTAGTCATTCTAGGCTGCATAATTTTGATTTAGGACCTTGAATATTTAGGAAAAATTGCTGAGAGTCAGTAAGCTTACAAATATAAGCACAAAGTTTACAATTTCATAGCTTTTGTATCAAGTTGTAAACTTCATACGGAAGTCTTTTTAATTTCACAATTTTCAAAATTTCCTGCCACAAAAAATTGCCCCCTAAAACAGTCTCTACATTTCAGCTTTTTTTTTTTTTACATGTAACCAACCTCATCGAATTCTGCTGCTGGCTTCAGAGAAAAACTATTTCTCTGTTCCCATGTATTCAGATAGGAGCTCCCAAGATAAAACTGCCTCCAAGTCAGGTAAACCATTGTATTAAAGAATATTATAAGGAAGAGGAGGAGAAGGAAAAACATTTATTAAAAGAAAGAAAGGAAAAGCAGGTGTCTTTCTGCTTGTGTGGGAGGCGCCCTTAGTCCAGGACTCCTGCGGCTCTTGCTGTCTCCCGGGCTTGCCACACCTGGTGGAACAAGAATTGTGTTCTCATTTGAATTACTGGAGTATACTTTTTCCTTTGTCATAGGTGGAAAAGTAAAGTATCAGCAACGTTCTCACACCTACACTGTCCTTATTGGTATGTAGTGTGACTAAATTCTGCTTTTGCATTAGTTGTGTTGATAGCATGCTTGTTCCAAATTCTTATTTGTTCCTTTTGCAAATTTTCATTTTGTTCACAGAACTTTCCAAAAGGGGAACGTATCCAATAAAATAAAGCACTATTTTACTTTCATGCTGAAGATTCATAACTCTTACAAATTGATGTGGTTTCTACCTGGTGATCTTCACTTCACTAAAGAGTTATGAGCTAGGTACTAGGGTATCCCAGCAACATCATGAGCAAGCAACACCATCTTCTCTCATCTCTTAGAGAAAAAAAAAATCGTTATAACTTTACTTCACTCTGCAAAATGCTTAAAGCATAAAAATATCACTCGTTTTTTTTATTTTTACATGTTATAGTACACAAGCGCCTATTAAACAATGAACAGTACACCTCATTGTCTTCTCCCATCCAGTCATCCCTGGCCCAAGACTAAGCGACTGCCAGGTCAGCAAGCCAAATTAAAGAAAGTGTACCACACATGAAATAGGACGCTGAAAAACTTTTAGATAAATTGTGTTGTAGTTTAACCTAACCCCTCCTCCTACATGACAAAAACTTGTTTGCATGTCAAGGTAGCATCAGAAAATACTAAATTTCTTTTCTGATTGAAATTAAACCTGGAAAGTATTCTATCAAGTGCAGAGGGCAGAAGGGCATTAGCAAATAGCATAGCTTTCAAGATTTTTCACGCGGTGCCTATAGGTTGCCTTGATGCTGCCTCCAATCTCCCTTGTACTGAAGCATGCACACACACATTATACCTCCATTGATACCGAAGTCCCACTCAAAAGTCTCTGGCCAACGCAAATCATCCTGCATGTACCGCTGACAAGGTGTACATCTTTGGCGAAGTTATTTCTGATTCAAACATCTGATGGGCCAGAAAACTATAAATTTCGTTATGTCACCATTAACCAAAACACGAATTAATATTCCTGCTTGCAGGGACACAAACTGACTGCTGTTACTGAACAGCGCTCCGTGGCATTCAAGTGAAGAATGATCTTGATCGTCACTTATACGAATAATCATTCGGTTTTATGGCTGGGATTCCTAGGTCATGTGAATTGTAGTGGAGCTGCTTAGTGTAGTGACTGATTTGGGGCTGCTCAATATTTTTTTTTTTTTTGATGCCACTCTAATGTCCGCCAAATAAAAGAAAATGTTTCTTTCTACATTGTGTCTTATCATTGCTTTGCAATTTGCAAGCACAGTACAGCAAAAAAGGGGCTTTGCCTTACATTGGTTCTATTTGAAATAGGCTGTTTATTTCGGCATACATGCTGCAGCTTGTGCTCTCCAGGTCTCCAAGCATGAGTACCTGCTTCTGAGAAGATGACAGCTGTAAGAAACAAATGACTCTGTGTCACACAATTACAAAAACATGAAAGTGCCTGCTTTATGATAGATACAAAAAAATGACAACTCAGGCAGACTGGCAGAGCAGTCATCAATAATAAAACAAGACATTGCACAGTTTATTTGCCTAAGAAATGAGGTCTGCACATCAAGCTTAGCAATTCTCGGCAGCTTGCTCGCTTTATACAATCAGTCCACATTGTTAGCTCAACATATCCGTTTGATGGATTTCACAGTTCTCTTTAACACTCTGCCTGTCCCTTACTTCACCAAATCTGTTGTTGCTGTGAGCACCGCTGAAATTACAGCGGAATCTCATTGATAAGTGTCCAGGAAATTGTAGCTGTCATTCGTTTTAACATCTATTTCAACAAACCAGTTGGGCAAGGGCCTAAAAACCAGCAATTTGGAACCATCAAGTTACAGTGCACAGGGCTGGGCAAACACTTTGAAATTGGGTGCCAACAGCACAGAAGGTTGCACTACCCGCCGTGGTTGCTCAGTGGCTATGGTGTTAAGCTGCTGAGCACGAGGTAGCGGGATCGAATCCCGGCCACGGCGGCCGCATTTCGATGGGGGCGAAATGCGAAAACACCCGTGTACTTAGATTTAGGTGCACGTTAAAGAACCCCAGGTGGTCGAAATTTCCAAAGTCCTCCACTACGGCATGCCTCATAATCAGAAAGTGGTTTTGGCACGTAAAACCCCACAATTTAATTTAATTTTAATGTTTGCACTAACTTTCCAAATGCAGGCAGATTTAGGTGAACAATCACATTTAAGGTGGAGGTTATGTGCTGCTGATCTATGGTGTAAAAACACACATCTTGCTTTTACGTTGGCTTTGTTAATCAAAGAAACATATGTGCCATAGAATCTTGACTGTGGGTAATATTAGTGATAGCCACATTAGACAACTGCAGCCGTCCTTCTGGGGAGCTTCTTTGCATTCTTATGAGAGGAACTTTTGAAGTTCAACCATGTTATAGTGCTGCACAGCGAGGGCAATTTCGTTTCAAGGCCAATGAACCAGGAACGCAAAACATTTCTCTATGGAGTGAACAGCGTACCCTACTTTTTTAAACTTACCAAGCTGATTGAGCGTATTTTTTCTGTCCATATCGCCAACAGAAATCTGCCAATATCCAGAACGAAGATCAATAGAAGAGAAATAGCTGGAACCATGGAGGCAGTGAAGGACATCGTCTATATTTGGGAGCAGGTAGACTTCCTTCTTAGTAATTTTGTTCAGATGACGGTAGTCTACACAGAAGCGCCACGTGGCGTCCTTCTTAACCAAAACCACAGGTGACGCCCAGGGACTTGAAGAAAGCTTAACGATGTTTTTATCTAGCATTTTGTTCACTTCACTTAGAATTACTCGGCGTTCCGATGCAGAAACTTGATATGGTCATCGGTGAATAGGCGTAGCATCGCCAGTAGAAATCCGATGCTGGACCGCGAGCGTCTGGCCTAAAGGGTGATCGTTTGAAGTAAAAAATATCTCGGTAGGAGGATAATACGTGGCAAAGGTTGTCAGCCTGCGCAGAGAACAGGTCCACCGCAACCATTTTCTTTATGTTGGCATCGGTGCCCGAGGCTGGTGCAACGGGCTTGCTAAGCTCAGAAGAACCATCGGTTGATAAAGCTGCTACGTGATAGTCGCCGAGACAATCAACGTTGACAAGGCAAATACCTTGCAGTAGGATTTGCTTTCCCAATCAAAAGTTAAAGATAGGCATGCGAGTATGGTTAGCAGTAACAGTCAGAATGCTGTGAGGCACGGTGATGTCATACTGTAGTGGAATGTTGGGCAGAGGAGTGACGAGGTACTCGCCATCAAGAACAGGTGGGCAACACAACAGTTTAATATAAGCTATTGACTTCGGTGGCAGGCGAATAAAGCAGGTGAGGCGTAAGCGACACTGGGGTGCGTTAGAAGGTTCTACGAGAATCGGCAACTCAAGGCAAAGGGTACTGGCAGAGCAGTCAATAAGAGCAGAATGCGCAGAGAGAAAATCGAGTCCGAGAATTAGGCCATGGGGCAATGAGCAATCACGGTGAAGAGGACAGGAGTGTGGCGGCCGGCGATGCTCACACATGCCGTACATATGCTGATGATAGGCACAGTACCGCCATCCGCAACGCAACCAACGTGTGCAGACACTGGGGTGAAGTGCTTTTTCAGTCGTCGTCGGAAGGCAGCACTCATAATAGAAAGATGTGCTCCTGCATCGATGAGTGCAGTGACAGGTGTAATGGTTGGAGTCGGGCATGAAATAGATGGTAGCTGGCCCATGCGGTCATCGAACTTATCCACGCTGAGGACGTTGTTGAAGGGAGAGACTTGTTCTCATCAAGAATGAGGAATCTGGGATTTATTTACAGTATCTGCATGAGAATGTGACAGTTCATCAGTCTAACATGACTGAAAAAGGAATGCACCCTGAGGAGCCGCCAACGGCTCCTTAAATACACTGTCCTCCCGAAATCCCTAGGTGAGGGAAAACGGCAGTTCACCGCCGACTAATTCGGAGCGTCCAAAGTCATCGTAACCAACCCGCCTTTGAGGGGGAGGGTTTATGCACTCACTTCTGCACAGGTTGCACTGACCACACCAAGGTGAGAGGGTTTTCGCAGACACTGTGCTTGACCCGAGCAGGCGCCTCTTTATTCCAGAGTTGACCCTGCAGTCAGTGGCCGCCGCATCTGTCCATTGATTGATGCGTGAGACGGGTTCTAAGCTGCCTGAGACGGCACCGCAAAATATCTTCCAGGAGCTCCCCTGCTCCAAGCAGACCTTGACGGTGAACACACTAACAATACTTGCTCCGTCCACTGTGTCTAGCCATCTCGGCACCCTTCCGTTGGAAACGAGGCGCATTGTCCTCCTTACAAAACCAGTCGCCGCCACAGCCATGGTAGCGCCGATGGGCTGGGGACTGATGTCTGGTCGTCCTTTCAAAGCGAGTCGTCACAGCAGACCTGGTGGCGCCTTCCCGTCGGTCCCTTCCTCGAAGATCGCCAGCACCAGCTGGTCGAACGTAACACAGGATACCCGTCAACGTCAAGAAAGTTTTGGTTCGTAGGTAACATGAGCAGAGAATTTGAGGGCAGGGTCGACAACACAGCTTCACCTCCAGAAGCTGTGGTGCCTAGTTTTTTGGCTGCATCCAGGAGGCAATAGGCGGCGAGGAGAAGCGACGGGCCTTGGGTGTACGAGACTAATGGCATTGAGATGAGGGCGAGTGGCTGTAGCGAAGGTTCGGAGGTGGGGCATCAGCGGCAGTGGGTTCTAGGCGGGTGGCATAGGGAACAGTAGGTCCAAAGGTGCAGGAATAAGCGCAGGCGTATGTCCGAGGAGGTGGTGGCCATTGGTTGCGGCAGTGACAAGCGACGTGGTCGATGCGACAGCAGTGGAAGCAGATCGGCTTGTCATCAGGGGTACGCTATTTGGACGGGTTGCGATATGTGGCAGAAAAAGAGTGCCGGGGACGAGGAGGGCCGCTAGAGAACGGGGGAACGCTGGGTTGAGACGTGCAACACACGGAGTTCAGACCCATGTTCTCAAATTCCTGTCTGACGACGGCCTGAATCCTGGCAATTGTGGTTGCTGGCGGGTCGGGAGGTGTTGCAGAGAAGGCTGGCCAACAGGTGGCCTCGAGCTGGCGGCGAACAATACGGGTTCGGTCATCACAGGTGGTCGCCTGATGTGGTCGACCCTCACATGTCGACGTAGCAGCAGTGTTGGGTAGCTGCGTGATGTGGTGTGTGATACGGCGGCTCTTAGCTTGTTCAAGACGACGGTATTAATTTGTCATGGCGCCGATAGGAAAGACGTTGCCGAAAACAAGAAAATTGAAAGCGTCGTAGGCGATGCCTTTTAGCCACCTTATCTGCTTCAGACATAGTATGGTGGGCTTTGTGGCAAAGAGCCAAGACGTCTAGGATGTATCAAACGTATGGCTCTGTAGATGTCTGGTCACGAGGCGCAAGAGCCTTTCTCGCGGCAACCTTGCACCCAAAGGGGTCGCTAAACAGTTCTCTTAGCTTTACTTTGAAACTGTCCCAGCTTATTATCTCGTCATGCGTTCAGAGTCGCATGCGTGGGGTGCCACCGAGATAAAAGATTACATAAGCAAGCATAATTGTTGGATTTCACCTGTTATTAGCACTGGCGCATTCATAGAGCTTGAGCCAATCATCAACGTCCTGTCCCTCCAGGCCACAGAAGAGACCAGGGTCACGATGTTGGGCAACCATGACGATAAGAGCAGTCGGACAAGCTGAAGCCATTGCAGATGCGGTCTCGTCAATGGGAGGTACGGTGACAAGCTCGATGTACCGACCACTTTGGAGTGCCGTGACGAGGACGGGGATCGCTAACCTCCACCAGAATGTTGCACAGACACAGACGAAATACACAGATGAAAGAGGCTATTTACATGCTATTTACACTGGAGCCAGACAGCCAGGCCGACACTCGCTCACGCCATGAGCCCAGACACACTTCATCTCTTCCTCGCGGCGGCTCATCTCTTGAGCATCTCTCGATGAGATCGTAATAATATGAATGTCTGTACTACATAGTGTGGTGTGTAGTGTGCGACACTGTGCAGCAGATGGAGAGAGACAATAAGCAGACGGGAAAGAATGTGCGCGCAGAGGCGAATTCCGTACTGGATGGAAGACAACGTTGAAGAGCGTCCGGCACGTGAGCACGCAGCACAAGAAAAAAAAAATGAAAATGCATCCAATCAGAAGAAAACACAGAGCTTCCAGGGGCCAATCAGGAAACGAAAAATCGACGAGAGCAGCAGAAAAGCGAGGTGCGCTGGCAGAAGGGAGAGTTCTAGGAAGCGACGCCAAGAGAAGGTCGGTTACCGGACTGGGAGTTCAAGACCGACCGGCAGGTTGCGGACCCGAGCCACCAGGACTTCACCCAACTGGAACCTCCTGCCAACCCGTTCCTGGGCTTCACCACTCTACCCGATCGTGAACGGCTGCTCGAAACCGGCGAGTTTCTGCGCCCATGAGCAGAACGAGAGCAGTCGGGCTATGGACCCGAGTTCTACGCCCAGCTGCCTGGCCAGAACGCCATCACCATCTGCCGCCGCCTGCCTTCCCTCTTCAAACCGGAGTCACCACACTCTGGTCGCCTGTTCATCCACCAATCCCATCGACATTGTGGTGAGACATTACATTCTTTTCTGTTTTTCAAATCCCCTTCACCAATGAGAAATTTCGCAGCATCCCCCCTTCAAGTATTTATTGAAGAAAACTTTCAATCAAGAATTCATTCATGCTGATGTAATTATGCAATGAATTACACAACTTCATTCAACTTGCTTGAACAATGAATAAAGAAATTAAATGGAAATCATTAGTCGGTTGGACTACACCTTAACGTGCAACATAATTGGTGAATGCATATCCATAATTTATTTCCTTCCATGTCAATTAATTTCATTGCTCTGAGAAATTTTCTAATTTTTTTTGTGCTTGCATTACTATGACCACAGCTAAAGTAATGCAAGGTGGCAAATTATTCACTGCTGCCAAAAATTTTTAAAAAATTATTTTTTTTTGCCACTTGTCGGCAGCAATGCAAGTGGAAAACTGCTTAGCAAGATTTGTATCTAGCAAATACGTATGCAGTTGGCATCTTCATAACAACAGAGAGGTGGATCATGCTACACTGAGGCTGAAGGGCTAACAGGACAAACCTAGCTGAGCTAGACAAGGGTGGACCAGTGCATGGCACTGGCTCGGGTCAGGCCAGGGAAAAGTGTCCATGCAGTGCTCTACTTTTATGCACTGTTTTCAAGTACTGAAATTTCATCCTTAAAATATTTCTAGGTATTGCAAGCATACTATGCTCTTCTATATCCATCACAGCTGCCTCTCATTTTCACAACTACCTAAGCTTTATAGCTCAGAATAGCTGTAAAAATAAGGTATACTGAAGCGTAATGTTTTGTTTACGTGTTCCTGTCGTATGTTGAAAGGCAGCGTTTTGGTTGCAAGGTGACTTTCAGTTGTGTTTTGCCTCGGCACCATGACCATGACGTATTGTCAAAAATTCATTCAACATGAGAGATAGAAGTTGATGCCATAACGTCACGCTTACTTTTTAAGTAGCCGGAACACATTTTTACACAAAATGAATTCGCCCAAGGCGCACGATCACCAGGTCACTACAGATGTTGGTAAAGCACTATTTATTTCACACAACTGTTGCACCTTCCTTGCAACTGTTGCATCATCCTTTCCTTAAATTCTTTTCTTTTTCACACGGAAGGGGTGGTTTGCATAAAATTAAAATATCCGGATACACAAAAATACGGAGCAGTAAAGGTAAAGCGGCAGATGAGCAATATTCTCGCACCAACGTAGTGACAAATGAGCTGCTGCAAATGCTTCTTAACAGTCATGCTTTAACGGTGCGAGTGGTGCCTGCATTATGTTTAGAAAAAATTTACGATGCACTACCGAGGTTTTGCTTCGTTTAACATGTTAAAGGTAAACAGCGGGACTCCGCTGTTATACTCTGCGTCGTCGCAAACTACTGAAAGGCGTCACAACGCATCTACAGCGCGTAAATGGATAAAGTAAGGCTATCAAAAGCTCGCCTTAAATGCAAATCGGAGCGCCGAACCTACGCGTCCTGTTGGAAAGACGAAGCGAGTGCTCTTCAAAACGCAATAAACAATGGCCACATATCGATTTATCAATAAAGATCGTTATAAAACGATTCTGTGTACTGGCGGTGCAAAAAATACTAGCTGTTTGAAGAATTTAAACCATTTAAACTGGGACTGAATCCTTCAATGACACGGACGCCCTGCAACAAACCAATAGAATAACTTATAACTTCCGAGCACTGAGAACAAGATTAACGCTTACAAAAAAAAAAAAAGAAAGATTGGCTTTGCTAGTTTCTGTTTCGGTTTCTGATGCATGAAGCGCCACCTGCTTCCTGAAAAAAGTGCCATGGCAGCTTCCTGTTTACTTTTCGAAGTTGGCGTAACTAACGCAGCTGAGTGTGGCTGAGTCTCGAAGCTTTCGTGTGCCGTTATGCATAACGCAATCTCATTGAATAGATGCTGTGAGTATTTGTGGAGCCTCTAGAAAGTCCTGCATCGATACGTGTGTGTCTTTGTATACGCGCCATCTCTGGAGGTAAGCAAACCCTCTCAGCCAGCTTGCGCCGACCTTCGTTGCAAGGGCAATATTTGTAATTTAATACATGCTTTATCGGTATACGGCTGCATCTGACCGCCACTTTCTTATAGGCCTGATGAAAAGTGGTATTGAAACCACTACATGGGTACTACCGTAACCGTAATCTCTACCGTAATCTACCGTAATCTTAACCTGCGTTTTCATTTGCTTCAGTTCTAGTTCGATTTCAAAACAAAATCCCATTAGTTGGTACACATCGTACATTATATGCTTAGCATGTTGGCTTCGCCCGATTTGTCCAGAATAATATATATATCATCGCCTTATAACAGACACGTCGGTATCGGAGAAGCTCGCAGGTGGGTGTGCCGTTTTTACTGCCTAAAGTACGTATGAACGACGTAGATAATGACACCTAGTGATTCCTAAATAACTTAGAGTAAAGAAATGCTGTGTTGCTGCGAAATTTTAGTAATAAAGCAAAGATACGCCTGAAATGTTTTTCAGTGAAGTATTCGTGCACATACTTGGGGACGTATTCTGAAACGTTCCACTTCGGCGATAGTTTGCCTAGGCAACAATTTCGCCTTCAGGCGCGCGCTGAGATGCTAAAATTGCATAACAAAATACAAATTGCATAGCAAAATACAGTGGTGACTACCAGCTGATGCTTTTTGCGGGAATTACCAATATATGTAGCAATCAAAATGCAAGAAAAAGTAGCAACAGAAGAAAAAAAATTAAACACCTGTGAGTTTATTCAACCATACACTTGTGCATATATATGTGCTCACAGGTAGTTCTAGCTTTCTTTTATTGTGTGCGTGTTTTGCTGCACTACCCAGATACCATTCCATGATGACCGACCAACAAGCCCATATTGACACCCTTGTCAATTTCATTTCTAGTACAACAGGCTTTTTTCAATATGTTCCTCGGGATTTTGGGCATACTGTTGCCCTCATTGCCACGGCTGCTAGCAGCACGTGTGTCCTAACGTTCCGTATTCATAACAAGCAGCTTCCACAGGATATAAAATCGTTGTTTACTGGTTTCGCACCATTCGAATGTCGGTCACGGAAAAAGAATTTTGAAGATTGTATGTGCTAAACGACTTCAGCAGGCATGTCTCCACAGAGATTACCTCAGCGTGCAGATGTTTGATCAGTATGAGCCGTGCGTCGCAAGGAATCTTCTGTGGAGGCACCTGCACTTAGCTGATCAGGCCACCAAGTTCCTTTGGCAACCTCAAATAAGACTACTACGGGCTCACGTGGACAAGAATTGACAGAAAGCAACAAGTGATGTCTACGTTTCTGAAGGTTTCATCCTTCCCAACAGTGTGTGCAAAGTTCTTGGCCTCGGTCCAAAATTTGCCCAAGCTACCAGCTGGACTAAACCGGAACTTCCCTGTCCATCATAAGTAAAGTGTCCAGAAGAGCCCCGCAAGAAGATGGTGTGAGGACGAACTCGGAAGGTTTAGATGCCCTGTTACGATGTAAGCCCCAACCTTCTAAGTTACCTGTAAAATGTGTAGTGTTACCTGAAGAATAATTCATTGTGTGTTATACCAGCTGACAAAGAGGGTGGTTTTGCAGTTTTTTCCTTTAAATGTTTCTTGGAAAAAGCCAGTCAAGCAATTTCTGCAGTGTTGAATGAGCGCAAGCATGTATCACTTATGAAAGCAGCAGCGAAACCAAGTGAAATTTACAGAAAGTTTAATCTCGATAAACTAAGGAAAAGTTCAGAGATGTAATTTTTAGTAAGTGCACAAGGAGGATGTTCCTTTTCAGGTCATAATTTTCGAAAGGAGTACCTGGCAGAAGCAAGCTGCCCTGTACCTGGTTTCAAAGCTGAACGTTAGATTGATGACCAGTTTCTTGTAAAAGGTTCTGACAAATCCTTGATTTTGTTAGGTTTCACGGCAAAAAGGGCTTCAAGGCCTTCTCAGCTAAGGTCAGAGAATTATATTATTCTATCCTGCTCAATGACCTTATTCAATGTGTCGAGGATTGTATTGACAAATATGGTGCCGTAAGGCTTTCACAGGAAGCAGGTTGTTTCAGTAGAAGGGTATTTAGAATTATGGTGTTTTTACATGTCGTCAACATTTGCACAGTGGAACAATAGGCTGCATCTGCAGAAGAAAGGCATTTGCATAGGGTTGTGTCTGGCTCCCGTCTTTAGCAACCTATATTTAGCACAATTAGATAGGCACATATATGACCACCTCACGGGACTAACAGTTTTTCAGCGAGCTTTTAGATTTGTCAACAATTTTTTAGTGTATCTGGATTTCCCTAGTAATAGTTTTCTAGAAAAATGTCCTGATGTCTAAGATTTTTTGCGAGTGTTTGAGACCTCTTGAAGTGCAATACGTTTCAGTTTCTTGACTTTCAGTTCATCTCTACTGATAGTAGGACTTGCTGGGCTTACAGTCCATGAGCTAAGAAACCCCTTCTCCAATTTCGTTCAGCCCATTTGAATTTGGTGAATAGGGGCATAACTAACTAATAGGAATGGCTTTCTGCCCACTGCTGCGCATGTGGATGTAGGCCGAAATTCAAAACATGTTTTATCGTTGCAAAACACAGAGACCGTGTTACACATGAGATAATCAAAGCGGGAGAAATTCTACGTTTAAAGAATGGTTGAATCAGCACCCCTCTATTGCTCTCACTGACGAGGAGATCAGACACCTCGGGCTATCACCACGTTGAATTTTGTGTGGCTTTGTCGTGGCGTTCTAAGTATGGTTAGTGGGCTATTGTGTGACTATAAATAGCGATGCTTTCTGAAAAGAAAATAAACAGTTGGAAGTTCAGCACTCCGTTCTCTCTTCTATCCCTTCTGGTGGCTTTGCGCTGTTAACCTGAGTTTGAAGCATAATTTATCAACAAGCCCAATCTTAAACCCTTCGTAACTAACATGTGTTTCAAAAACATCCTGATGAAAACCAGTTTCCAGCAACAGGCTGCAAGTCTTAAGGAGGCTGGTTACCCTAACCATGTGTTGGTGTCAATGGCAGAAAGGCTGCTCAAACAGGAACGTTCGAGACGATGCCTCCGTGCAAATGCAAGAGCTAGCAGCCGTGACCAGGTGAAAACCGCTGTGATTCCGTATATACACCAGATATCACATAGCCTGAAAAAGATAGGAAGCCAAGGTAACGTGCGGGTGTTTTTTCAGCTCCAAATAAGCTAAGCACCTTGTGTAAAACCACTAACCCAATAAGGACAAAAAAGCCGGTTTGCGGTAGAATCGCAAAGATGAGTTCGTCGGATGCGCTGTAGGAGTGGTCTATCATATTCCACTGTCATGCGGTAGATGCTACATAGGCCAAACCGGAAGATGCATTAATGAGCACTTAAGAGAGCACAGAAATATAGTGTATCAGGTGATGATTTTCTTGCTTTGCATTGCAATACATGTCCATGTCGCCCTCTTCTAAATGACACCGCTGTTATATACAGGGATAAGCACAAGTGTGTAAAATTAATAGTAGAAACTGGGCAAATCCTCTCGGCCGCTGACCAATGTATCAGCGAACTATCACTATCATTGTCCGTGAGAAAGTTAGATTATTTGCGCATGCCATGAAAGTTGACTGCATTTGCAATGGATCATTTAGGTTTCTTGGTGTTTTCTTGTTGTACCGGTTTTAGACAGTGGTGGCTCTACTCATGAGCCATATATACAGTCGACTTCCATTAATTTGATCACCTCTCTGGGGTTTTACTTGCCAAAACCAGTTCTGATTATGAGGCATGCCCGTTAATTGATCCTGACGGGACCATTGAGACTGGTTGAATTGAACAAAAGGCATAAAAGAACATTGAAACATGCCATTGCTTCACTTTACAGTATTTGCCTTTAAAATTAACTTTGGCCGCGTTTCAGTTTAGCGCTACACCTGCAACCATCAACAGCTACCAACTCGCCCAGTTTACTATTTTTCTTAATTTTAGCTTCACTGCAATACAGCCATGTTATGCATAGAACCATACCAAGCAGGGAAAGATGCCATTGTTGCAAGACAGCACGTGTTCCCTAGTTTACGTACATGCACATGTGCAGTCTCCAGTCACAGTATGAGCACCAAGACGCCTAATAGGTGTATGGGCAGGCCTTCAGAGTTTGATATATTCACACTCTTTTGTTGGCTTTTAACATCTCCTCGGCTTATCGCAGTTTTTTCAACTTACTGCCTTCCTTTTTGCTAGCTTTCCCAAAACACATGATTGTTTTCCACTTCTCTGTGCACGGCACATTTACTTAAAGAACACATACTAGGCCTCATTAATGGTCTCATATACGAGACATGCATGGAAGGTGAAAAAAGGACTCAAATCACCACTGAAACGTAAGAAACAGCTCTGAATGGCTGCCAGTATGCTTATTAGGTGGCTAGGTGCTCCTACTGTGACAGGAGACTGCATGCCTGTATAATCAAGGAACACGTGCTATGTCCTGTGACAGTGGCCCTTTTCCATTCTTGGTATGCTTCACCACAGTAAGTTGCATATGCTTCAGCGCTTAACACAGCTGTATTTGGGCGAATCTGACCAGTGAGGTTCGAATTATCTGACGAAGGCCAATTTTGAGATTGAAATAACAGAAGTTTGGGCTAACAGAAACATATTTCATTAAATAAAAAATCAACAAAACTTTACTTAAAAGGGGTGACTGACTACTTCTATATCATTAATATATATTAAAAATGACAAGAGGCCAAGCATGCTGCTTTGAGGAACACTGGAAGTAACTAGCACTTCATGGGAAGGGCAATCGCTTATGCTGACAAATTGTTTGTGCTTAGTTAAGTATGCAGAGATTCAGCCAATTAAGTATGGCAGAAGATTTGTGATTTCGAGCTTCTCAATTAGTTTTGAGTGTCAAACAAGCTCAAATGCTTTTCTGTCTGCAATACAGGAATATAGCATCAATCTGGCCAGGTTTATCAAGAATGCTAGCAAATGCTTGCATGTATAAACCCGTGATCCAACTTCCAATAAATCGTTGAAAGTACCACTTGTGTGTGGTCTCTTCTCTCGTCTGTCTTGTGTATGGTTTCTGCGCTAAGCACTAAAAAAATGTTGTACCAACAATGTTAAAAGTCCACCCTTGCAATGTAAAGTTTCTTTTTTTTTTTCAAAAATATTCCACACTTCTCTGAAATGTGAACATATTTGTTATTCAATATTCAATAGGTCAGTTTCGTCAAATATCCATATTTAATTCTATCCAGAAATATCAGAATATGAAAACCCCTACTACACATGGGCCTTGAGTGGAGCAGTATGGCCTTAAATGCGTGTAATCAATGCTACTTACAGGGGACACAAGAGGTGAGTCTGGGGTTTTATGTGCAAAAACCACGACATGATTATGAGACACACAATAGTGGGGGACTCCGGATTAATTTTGACCACCTGGAATTCTTCAATGTGCACTCAATGCATGGTAAACAGGTGTTCTTGCATTTCTTCCCCGTGGAAATGCAGCTGCTGCAGTTGGAATTTGATTCCGCGCCCTTGGGATTAGCAGCACACAATGCCAAAGGCATTATGGCGGGTTTTGAAACTCGAGAGGTGGAAAAGAAACCGCGGAAAGCTTTAGAAGAGATGTTTTTTAGATTGTTTGACACATGTAATGCCAGTCACAACCAGGCTTCTGGTCAACTGATAAGTTTGTGAATGAGAGTGACTGAAAGGTAATAGTATCTGCCGCACCAAGAGGACATCAGGAACATGTTCACATTGTCCAAATGATAATTTTTACAGCCTCAATTGAGAAAACAAATCTGTTGGCTGCCTAAAGGCGAGGCATCCCTACTGCGTGACTAGAAATTACTAAGCAAAGCAAAAAAGTACCTGCTCTATATGTCCACTCAGGAACTGCAGTTCCCTTTGAGAATGGTCACCACATGCACCTGACTTTCTCCCTAAAGATTCTAGTGTGTGTAATTATTGACAGAAAGGAAGATTTGATAACTTCTAATTGCGTGTTCTCCAACTGAATACAAATCCAAATGGTCAACAACTATTCGATTTACATTTGACATTTTGAACATTCGCACAGCACAAGCCATACTCGAGAAGAACACCATCAGTGCAGATTGTGAAACACCTGACGAGTAGGGAAAAGAAAGCTTCGTTTTTAGGGCTCTGAAATTATTTTGAGTTTTGTGCAAGTGCACCGTCAGTAGCGTACCTTCTGGTGATCATCAAGGGTTCAGCATTTAATATATCTGCTCTTACCAACACTAACAATACGAGACATTCCTCTAACAATTCTTTCCTTCCTCAAATAAACACTAATTGTCAATGTTTACTGCTCTTTTATGGTGATTAAACACTAAATTAAACCACCCCCTATTAAAGCCTGCCGCACAACATTAACATTCAAGAGAGATATGAAGAAATATTTACTATCGACACTACTGGCTACAGACTCATTACTACGAACATATATTATATACAAATTTATTTTACCACTTTCAGTGCTTCTGTACTTGCCTAATGTATCGCTTTTATTCTCTATATCCCATTGTCTTTATTTTTTCCTTCCTTATTTTTAGAAATTTTAAGTTTTTTGTCGCACAATATATATTTCACTTGTACTTTGCATATTGTAAGCATATTTTTGTTTCTAATTATCTCGTACATTAACCCTGTGTTCTTTGATATGTGTCATCCCTATGTTTCCATAACGTGCCAATTACTACATTTTTATTTATTCATACACATCATCTATTTCATTTGCTTGCATTTGTAAGCACCTTCCTTGTATTTGATTACTTGCTTCATTAACTTCGTGTATTCTGATGTGTATCACTGCTATGTTGCCATAATGTATTCATTACTATATTAACTACTAATAGGTCCCACTGACAGTTTTTGTAACTCTGGGACCTCCATCTGTACTAATGATGAATGATGAAATAAAATTTAGGTATTCTGCATAAATTGCGTAATTATTAGGTATTAAACATCACCATTGCTAGATGTCACAGCGGCACCACTTCCCAGGTTTTGAGCCACCCGTAGTAGAACGAACAAGTGATCTTTTTTTCATGAAGTGGATTGGCTTCCCACATGACATCATTAAGAATACGCAAAGCAAGCCTCCTCATTAAGCTTATTTTTAGTAGGATATGAAGGCACAGTAATTGATGTACCTGTAAAAGTAAACACACTAATGTAAGACATGTAGATGTTTCTTGAGTCCAATGGTAGACTTGCCTGAGATAGCAGATTGTCTGCCACTGTTGTTTACACACATACTATTGACTAAGAAAGTTTACGGACCACGGGATCTCAGAAAACGCTAAATATCCGAGCAGCCTTTAAAAGTAGCCAGTAAAACCGTACATCACAATGTTCGCATATACTAGTAGAGGCTGGAAATGGGAATACCAGGCTTCGTTTTGAGGCTGCGGAGATATTCAGCTTTTTGTGAGATCCCTCCATTCGTTAACTTTTTGGGTCGATAGTACATTTGTATGTGTGTGGTAGGGAAGGTATGAATTAGAAAGTTTCCCCAAAAAATCAGGGCTTTGCTATAGATGTGCCAGGCTGTAGATGTGCAGGCAAAAAGTGAAAAAGAATGCAATAATGTTTAACAATAGCACAGTGACAACAGCAACCAAAGCAAAGCAGCAGAGGGGTACATGTGGTGGCAGAAACTTGCACTGTATCTATTGCACTTATATTCTTGTACTGCAGGGGAGTGCAGAGAGTAAGTTACCGCGACTGCACACTGTACAAAACATAAGCGCTCTATGTAAACTTCGTTTTGAGGCCTTCATCACCACAATAACAAAAAAAAGCTGCATCTCTAAGTGACACAGGAACACACTAGGTTCAAGTAAACTGCAAGTAGCCAACACTACTGTCATTGTACGATGTTGTGTCCAATGAGGCAGGACATAGCCAAGGCCACATAGAATAAAAGTGACATTGGAGAGGAAAGGCTTTAGAGGAGGGTAATTTTTAACCACTTGCAGCTCTTTATATAGCATGGTGACATGAAGCTTTTTTGAGTAACCATTCGAGGAGAGATACTGTGTACGTGTAGGTAACACACAACTAAAATAGTTTCAGGGACCCTTTGGGTGATGAGGTTAACATTTACTCTTTTTTTCTTTATGCACCCACAAGGTTCTGTTACACATGTACAGTTTTTCCGTGAACATTTTTTTTCCTTATCAATTTGTGTTGTACCTGTTTTTTCACCAATAAACTTCCAGTTGTGAATAGGTGCTCGTGTGTGTTCCTTACTTTCCTTGTACGATTTTGTTCTGTTTTCTTTAACTTCAGTCTTTCCTCAGCGGCAATGCTGATGTCATTGTTATTGATTTCTAGTGCTTTAAGCTAATATGGCCAGTCCTACACAATAGAGAAAAAGTGAAATACAGAAATGCGCAAGATATGCATGCTGGGATGTGAAGTGATTGCTTACGATGGGGCAGGGTGGACACCTTAGGGAATGATGGCTGGAACAATGTTATAATTATTTTCTTTTTCACACTTTCTCATTGGTCTCAGCAGCATTCTGCTTACATTATCATCAGCAGGTCTACCAGTAAATGATAAACAAATTCTGACATTATACCAGCTAATAACTGCCTTGCTCAAGATGGACAACTGAGCTATTTCATGATAGGAGTGTTTGAAAACTTGCATCAATACTGACTGAACGAAATGCTATTTTGCTTCAGCTACCTAGAAAGAACTAGCATTATTGGGGTTGATCTCTTGATATGTCTTATGGTAAATGAATGGAGGTGCATTTGCCCATTTAGAATGAGAATAGTGGAAATTAATGGGACATTGAAAAGACACTTCAATATTCCGACGGTTGTTACAATTATGAAGGGGATGACAGTTCCCGTAGCATTACTGTTCTGCTTACCATTTAAAAGTTACCAGCTTACTGCTGTGGTTTGGACATTAAACTCTACATTCGACCTCACATTGGGTGTTGTTGTTGCACCTGCCTTGAACCCCACCCTTTCCATGCATATGAGGTGTGTTGAAAAAGAAACCGAACTTTTGCTATAACAGCTTTGCTGCTTATGGTACATCTTCAGTGATGTCCCCTTCAAAGTAGTCCCCTCTACTGGCAATGCACTCTTCCCATCTTTTCTTCCATTTTTTGGAAAGCCTCCTGGAATGCAATTTCTGGAATGGCATGCAGGTCTCTTCTCGCATTGTCCTGGATCTCCTCTAGGATTTGGAAAGGGTCTAGGTCCGGAGAATATGGTGGGTGGGGCACAAAAGGAGTGTGGTGTTTCGCTAAGTAGCTGCAGACAAGGAGCCACATGTGAGCCAGGGCATTGTCATGATGCAACATTCAAGCCTGATTTTCCCACAATTCAGGCCTCCTACTGCACACACAATCTCTCAAACATGTTAGGGTTCCCTGGCAAACTTCTTTGTTTACCATCTAACCATGTGGCACAAATTCCTGATGGGCAATGCCTTTGCAGTCAAAAAACACAACCAACATCACTTTCATTTTTGACCGACTCATGCGTGCTTTTTTTGGACGAACAGAACCTTTGGCCACCCACTGCGACGACTGCACTTTCGTTTCAACATTGTAGGCATAAACCCATGTCTCATCGCCTGTTATGATGTTCTTAAGAAAGTTTTCATCGTCATTGGCAGCGGCAAGCATTTCCTGGCTTATTTCAACACGGGTCTGCTTCTGTGCACCAGACAACAAACGTGGCACAAATTTTGCACTGACACGACGCATCCCAAGTTTGTCACTCAAAATTTCATGACATGATCCTACGCTGATACCCACGTCATCAGCGGCTTTTCAAACAGTCAAACAACGATTTCCACGAATCATAATTCGAACTCTCTCGATGTGGTCATCATCTGTGGATGTGGAAGGTTGTCCAGGCTTGGGATCGTTACCGACCAACATTCTTCCCTCTTCAAAACGCTTGAACCAATCATAGCACTGCGTGCGACTCATATAGTCCTCCCCGTATGCTTGGCTAAGCAACTGAAATGTCTCTGTGAAAGTTTTCCCAAGTTTATAGCAGAACTTCACACACACACACTGTTCTTCCAATTCCTTCATTGTCACTTTGGCACCAATCCGAAGAGCAGCTTGTTCATGTGCTCACTTCAGCGGCTGTAGCTCGCCAAATAACAGCCAGAGCGAAACGCAGCGAATGGCAGTTTGTTGTCTAAACCTGCCGCTACATGCGCTCAGTAGCCGCAGCGCGCTCCCTCTGCTGATTGACACGCTATTTCAAAAGTTCGGTTTCTTTTTGAACCCACCTTGTATATATTACTGTACACACACACACACACACACAAAAAAAAAAACCTTGAGTCGTAAGTGAGCACTGTGTCTGTCCCCTTTCCTTTTCCAATCAGTTGACACTGTTTTTGTTCTAAATACCTTCTAGGTAGTAGGCCATCAAGAAACTGTCTTGAAAGTGCCCTATATTATCTGTGTTGTAGAGTCCAGTTTGTCAGTCCACCTAAATTTAGCATTGTTTATAAATTCTGCTTAAGTGCTTCAAGATTTTATGTATTCTGTACACTTCTGCAGGTCAACACGACCACATATTTCATGTAAGTAAAAGTTACTATGCAGAAAATGCTTGTTTTATTTGAAGACTAAGCAGTTTAAGTGATAATGCATGTCCTGACTAGGTAAAGTTAATGGAAAGTGACCAAACATATTTTTCATGAAAGAAAGGCTATGTATATGTACTACAGGTAATACAAACCTCTATTTGCATGCCGCTGCTATAGCTCCCATGACCAGTGTGACTTGCTTTCTGTAAGCAGTACAGGCTGTACAGAGCTGTCAAGTCAGCTAGTCTTTAGCCTATCTAGCTTGCTTTCCTGGTGCTTTCATGTATACAAACCAGAAGGCCGCCTTCTACAGTATTATGCTGAAGATTATAAACGGTTGCCTGACACTTTGCCTTGCAATGTTCACAGGCATTCGGCTTACCAGGAGGCATCATTTGTGTTGGCAACAGTAGGTGAGAGGTAAATAAAAAGTAAAATACACATTAATTTAAAAGCCTTCATCTTCACTACATTGTGCAACATGATGCCTTTCCAAAGGAATGTAGCCAGTGCCATCTGCAAGCACATTGCTCACCAGCTGCAGTGGCTTCATATCGACACAGGTGACACGCAAAGACATCATTGTGCTTGAAGTGAGGTGCATGTAAAGCACCACAATCCAATAAAACTGCTCATCTTTTATACATGTACTGCGTTTTTGCTCCCACTTTGAGGATGACATGATGAGCCTGAATGCCATCAGCCATCCCATACAAAAACTGTCCCAACTTTCATTCAAATGACTCAACCTAACTGTGATAGGCTAGCAATTTTCTTGTTTGGATATGCTGTTCAGTTTGTGCATGTTATAGTGCAGGCATACCACCAATTGAGTTAAGCATTGTGAAAATCAAGTACACTACATTGCCTGCTTAAGCACATGAACATTAAGCAACAAAATCTTTTTCTGCTCATGCAGTGACCTACAGCTGCAAAGGAAGACACAAAGACAGTGCAGACGTGTAGGTAATATCAAGTTTTGATGCAGACATAGTAAGCTGTGGTGAAGAATGAAGTGTAATCTGTGTTTCCACTTCTGCATGAATTTTGTGGAATAAACCATTGCAAAATGAATGTGTGGCATCAGCAACAGATAGCCAGGCACCATCACAAAAAGAAGCAAAATAATGCTGGGGAGTGGTTGTTGAAAGTTGCAGGTTCTGGAGGAGAGAGACAAAAGGACAAGACTGCATCGATCAATTGGACATGACTGAAGGCATGCACGGTATGTCGAGCAAGAAGCGGATAGAAGGAGTATTAAGGAAACGCATGAAGGAGAAGTCTGACAGTGTGTGACGGCAAGAGCATCACATAAAAAGAAAAATTTGAAGAAAGTAGCAAATGAATAAGGAGATCGGATGCCAAGGAGCAAGCATTTTCTGCTAGAAATGTTATTGCTCTCCTGTTCGCCACATAAGCATTGCGGATTAAACGAAGTCTCACTGTTTCGTGCAATGCGTTTGTCACTGGCTGACCACAAATGAATCGCTGTGTAATGAGCATTAAAAATTTATTTTCAGCTCCTACTTTGTGATTGATGAGCCGGCTGTGTTTATATAGGTGCGGATCCACCTGCAGAGGGTCATCACTGAATTGCATTTTTTTTACAGGAGCGTGGACGCCTGCATAAATAGTGTTTTTTGACTGACTGCACATGTTACCAGGCTTTTTATCAATCTTTTAAATCACCCACACAGGCGTACGTTATGCTCTTCATTTAGTACAGAGGGTTAAACATCGAAAAAATGATGCAGCTCAAATAGGTTGAACGTGTATGCGTTTTCTATCCGCAGTGACGGACAACATGGCTCGAGCGTTGCATAATACCGTTTGCCTAAAGCCAGCTTCGAAGCCAGCAATGAAGCATGCGCATTGTATTGCGGCAAAGTATACCAAGCGTGAAAGCGGCCACTATGATATACGTGCCCACTTGCCGTTACGTCTCCTGCCGCAGTACAAGCACGGAGACGCCGAACAAGTGTACTGGCAGGCATTCAGAGTATTTCGCATGCGGTTGTAGCGATCTGAGCCCTTGTTTCGTCCACACAGAGCGCCCCGTATATGAGCTAGACATCGTAACAGCCGGGATTATTCAACGATCTACGGCTCAGATTGCATGGCGACGCAAGTACACACATACACATACAGAGTACAAAATTTTTATTCCCACGAATCTCCAAGTGTGTTGTATGCTCAGTTACATTAAGAACTAATGCATCGGCACGGCAGTTAATTCATAAACTGTTTCCGTTCCCGCAATTCCCCTGCAGTGTGTGGTATGCTGACCTTGATCAACGACGCTAATGAACAATGCATCGGCACGACGTAATGCTTTGCCACTAAAGTCATCCGAGAAGACACCTCACTTCCAAACGTATCCCCTTGCGACTACAAAATTTAATATGCTACCGTCGCAACAAAATAGCAACAAACTCACCTCGGACGCGGCTTTTTCGCCTTGCCGGTCACGCATCCTGTCGATTCTCTGCAGCAAGCTCGGCTAGGGACAAACGGAGCAAACGGTTTTCTTCCCCGTAGTACCTAAATGACGAGAAATTTTGAGCACCTAAAGTCCCCACATTTCTCTCTCGCAACCACTGCTCCTCGCGCGTGCGCAGAAAGAGCGGTGAAATCCAATTTCGATGTGCTCGTGTGGACGAGGCTGTACACTGCAACATGGCAGCCGCCAATGCACACGTGCTGTGCACAACTACGGCTGACTACGGCCGTACTTTTGCGATCTTCCCGCCTGCCGTGTTCCCTTCTCTGCGATACTGCTCATTGATGTCAATAAATATTACGGCCTTTTATATGCGGTATTAAGTTATCAATTTAGGTTACAAGTTTAACACTGCTTTATGCGCAGGGGCCGTCTGCGGCCGTGTCTGCTGTGCCCGGGTCGCCCTGGTCATTCGAACGGGCCCGAAAGCGTTAAGCCTGTTTCACATGCAAGCGAAAATGCTCGCGAATCCTGCCGCCGCGCCGCAGAAATCTGTTTCGAGCGGCGGCGGCGGCACTAGCGGCGGGAGCGGCGAGGTTCGGGCAAGTTGGAATTTCATCGCAGCGGCAGAGCGGCAGCACCGCTTCCGAACGGCCCGCCTCGACACGTGACCAGTGGAGGACTAGTGCGGGAAAGCCTGCGCATAGGACGATGTTTATTTACTTGCTACACGGGGTACGAACAACAGGCCCATAGAGCTTTTCAACGAATTGTTAATTGCTAAGCGCAGGATATGTATTCATAAAATAAAAGTTTGAGAGGCAGGGACAAACCATTGCTTATGTTGGTAGTCGCAAACTACCGAAACTGGCTGAAAGTCCCGTGTTTTTTGCCAGCAACATTGCTATTCGTTGCGCCGGAAAACGCGAAACCAATCCCTTGGACAGGGAAGACATATGAGAATCCCTGTGAATACACTTTATACGCAGTGGTGTGGCCGCTTCCTTTGGGAAACTACCACGTTAGCGATATTGTGAGCGCAATGTGACTTTCCTTCATCTTCCTCATCCGTACGTAGTGTGTGTCGCTTCTTCCTCGCCATAGCTCTAGCTCGGCAAGAATAAAGCGGTTCCTTAGAAGTGGTGGAGGTGCTGGGGTTCTGCATACCAAAGACGTATAAGCTAACAGTGTTTGTGCCTTTAATATGTCGCATTCGATCATTTTGAGACGTGGTGGTGTTCATGCGTTAGCACAGTGCAAGGACATCGACAATGTAAGAGGTACATGATTCTCTAATTGTATACTCTCTCTGGGCCTTTCTCACAACCTCAGCACAAGTAGTGGGAGCATCAAAAAACTGACAAAGCTGGTGCATGAATGTTGCCCAGTCAGAAAGATCTGGCTCTTGGATCAAAGCCAATTTTTTTTTTACATTGTAGAGGCAGACGGGCATGCTGTGAAGTTTCTAAGAACTGTCCCACCATTGCTGACTCTGTTGTACATTTATCAAACCACTTGATTCTCACCAAGCTCAAGTTATGGTGACAAAGACGCGCCACATGCTTTACAGTCACATATTGCACTCGCAATACATCTGTTATACCAGTTTGCAGAAATGAGCATGCACAGTAGTGACGAATTCACTATGCGTGCACAGGGATTTGCCTTTCCTGTTCTATGGGCTGTTGGCAAGCATCACAATGGTACACTCGTCAGGTACACCTCAGCTTTCAGTATGTTTACATTCGGTTGCATGAACATGGAGGGAGTGTGTTCGCTGTAATCAGTACCACACATTTTGCTAATGTAGGCTTGAGTGGCTTTCCCATGCCTCCACTAAATAGTCGGAATACTTCCATGTATGATAGAATGATGAGCATTTAACCTCCAGACATGCAGCAGTCTTTACACCACTGCAAGGCAGAAGCAGCCTTCTCACCATGTTCACCCTCAAATAAATCCCATTATTAAGGCATTTTATGGGCCTCCCAAACCGCCTGCACCACCTGAATGATGTCACTTGTTGTTGCACCTGGCTGTTAATTTCATTTGGCATCCTCTGTTCGCACATATTCGTTTCCAATAATTCAAGAAAATTGCAGGGCTGGTTCGCAATCTTTCCTGTTTTCTTTATTTTTCTTTATGGCCTTGTAGAACTGAGAAACGATAATGAAAAAAAAGAAACAAAGGCTGCCTTCCTGTTCACCAGTGAAAGCATTGTTGCTTAGAAAGAGGCGCAGAAGAAGATGTATATGCATGTCGGACAGCCTGCACAAGGTTTTATCTTTGTCTCTTCAAACGTCGCGTACCTGCGTCAGTGGACTCGCTGTTCTGTAGCATTGCCCCTGGTAGCGGAAGCACTGTCCCAGAGCTCTAAAGAGTCATCGGAAGCACAGTGCTAAACCTTCATCCTTGAAATGTGAAGGACGTCACAGGACAGGACGAGTGATGACAAGGTGAGACTGATTGGGGCAATGTTGTGGTGATGGGTGCCACCTGGTTGAGCGCACAGTATGGTCCCCTGTCCTGAGAAAAGCTTTTCTGGGAGCCCTACACAGTGGAAAGGGGACCAGAGAAGTACAAGCGCACCAGGGGAGAAATGAAAGTTGCATTGTGAAGCATAGTACTGTCATTTCTGGTTGCTTCATGACGCAGTAATGATAGTCGCAGCACAATATTTTCAATTTATTCTGGCAACTCACGATATGCAAGTGAATGCTGCTCACTCTGATCATGTGGCTGCGTTTCAGTGCTTGGATATCTAAGGCCACGTTGCAAAATGCACAAGGATTTATAATCAACTTCGTATACACAGAAAATACAAGAACAGTTCTAATAGCACTGAAAAGACAGAGCATTCATGGCGTCGTTCAAGCTCAGTGTCCTTGAGCATGCACAAGAACTGGTCTAACTGATGTTATGACTGGCCTGTTTGGTCAATGATTTGTGTCGCGCCGCCAAAGCAACAGCGAAAGGCTGGACCCTTTAAATACGCCGAGCCGCCTGCATCCGTTGGAAAACGCCTAGGAGGCCCCAATAGCAATAAGACCTTGTCATTTGTGCAGCCATTTTCGCCTTCTTACCCACGGCTTGCACAACACCCTGATGTCTGCTTAGTCTCCACAGTGCAGTCTCCCTTCAGCAAGTGAGACGATAAAGCTTCGTGTGTGCATTCGTTCTTTCTCTTCGTCCTCGGCAGGGAAGATGCCAGCGTTGTGTGCGCATGTCAGTGCCTTTCCTTCTGCTGAGCCAGTGAGGGTTAGAAAATTTTTTGAACACTTCCATGTATCGAGCGGCAGCCGCCAGCGTGGAGAGTGTTTTCTCTCTCCTTCTCTTGAGCGAGGGTTTTCCAAACACTATAAAGGACGTAGCATGTCTGTCAGTAGTAGCATGTCTGTCACTCACCATCGGGAAACTTGCAGAGTTGACCACTCCGTAACAATGTGAAGTAAACATTCATTGCTACTCGTTGCATTGTTGCCGTATCTCCTGCCTGGCCCCCTCCGGACTCATGAGCCGCTGCAAAATTCAGTCAGCGGCACGATCCGGCAACCAACGGTAAGCTCCAGACCACCAAGGCCACGCTACTTCCACAGTCTTGGGTTCCCATCTTTAATACGGAGCAGCAGCAAAAAAAGAATTGACATCTGTGAATAAGGTATGCGGATGTGGGCTGCTTCCCTTGAACATAGGAGGCAAATGCCTTCAGGAAGTTCAGTTGCACTTTGATATATGAAAAGGCGTCTCACCAAGATTGGAAGTTGCAAACCGACAAGTGCAATGCATAGATCACACACTAACAATCCTGTCTCCAAATTAACAAAATGATGCACAGTGGGAAAACAGCTGAAATTTTAAACAAAAGCCATCATGGTCTCAACGAAGCCCTGCTTCAGCCAGAGTCAAGGTTACATGCACAAATGTTTCTATGTAAAACGTGCTGCCTGCAATATCACCAACCATGGCAGTGACTTTCGTAAGCCAACCAATGTTAAATGCCATCCCTGGATGTGTGCCCCACAGCAAAAAAGGAAGAGAAGAAAAAAAAAGGAAAGAAAAGACAGGGCTCGTCATGCGAGTGTGACGTGAACCCTTGGCTCCGTCATGGGGGAAGATGAAGAAGGAAGATCACTTGGAGGAAAAGGGGTTGAGTGCCGTCGCTTTTAGCACTCGCCTCCTGGCAGCGTGAAAATGTAACATTTCCATTTCTTCCATTTCCTTTAATAATGAACTAATTAGAAATATTTGTTTGAGAAAATGCTCCCTTGACGGCATCTTACAACTTCCAATGTACCTGTAACTAAAATTTGCCATGGTGCTTAATGAGAGGGGCTTTTTCAGCCCGAATTAGATCCTGCAGACTATAGTACTGTATGGAAAATATGGTACATGGAACTGTAAAATTTAATTTTCCACAGCAATTTCTACCTGTGCAGTTGGAGTTGGCTTTGTCGTAGCATAGATATGAGGACTGTGAAACAACCTTTATTCCCTAAAGATCCTGTCCTGTAGTATATTTGAGCATTTACATAAAGGCATGGAGACCCTCAGTGTGTTGCAATCTAAGTGGCAGCATATAGGTGGTGTGTGCTGCCTGTAGGGATGCCACTGTAAGCCATCTATGTATTGGCGGATTTCTGAATTGTGGATGGGAGAAGGCTCATGGCTGTTCTGCCTTTCCACCAAGCACTGCAGAGCACAGTGCTGCAATTTTCTGTCTGTGCAGTTCGAAGAAAATTATTCCTGCAGTGGCAGTGACTACACAGAAAATACACCCTACGAGAGTGGACAGAGTTCCAATGTGACTGTGGTTTGAAATGGTCCAGCCCCTGTGTATACAAGCACCGATTTCCCCAGACAAGTGTGACAGCGCCTGGCTTTGAATGCAGTGTGCTGCTTCATAAATATTGCAGTTGCCCAGCGCTAAGCTGCCTGGATTATGTGGTTGCCATAATGACTTCTCTGTACCCGTGGGACAAATATTTGCACTCGAAATAGTGACAGCAGCCATGCATTTCCTGCTGACATAGAATTAGGTTCCACAATGTCATCTGATGCATGCACATGCTGTGCTGTGGTTGGTGTGGCCATGCTCTTTTTTCCTCCCTTCAAGTATGCTAGTGAACTGCCACTAGTTACAGATGTCTGCAAGGATTGCACACTGTGTGAGTGCTGCACATGAATTGAAATTACGATCACCACAGTGATGATAAAGAACACATTGAAAAGTAATCTGACAACACTTATCAAGACTGTCTACAAGTTTTCTGCGAGACATTTCCTCAGGGTTGACAAAAACCATCTTAGGGACGTTTTAATGGGGTGTTACCGCCCACATTATGAGATGGAAGAAAAGGAAGCCATTAGGATTTCTCTGGTGGTGCAAGGTGCTCAAATAGATGGCTTTGAATTGCAGTAGACATAAATATTATCTTTCTTTCTGTCTGGGCACATAACTTCTTTGCCAACCTCTCTGTCATCTCTGTAGCACATTAATCTGAGATAGTAACTCCACTCTGACGCAGGAGATGAAAGTGCATGCCAGACATGCTGACCACACTGACTTGGAGAGTGCCACTTTCTTAAATGTGGCAAAAGTCTGTGTTTTGGGCGAAATAAGAGCTCATAGGCAATTTTCATCTGTGATAAACAGAAATATGTGCTGCCAGTGGTCAGACGTCATTGAGCTCATTGAGGTCGAGCTTCTCAAGCAAGTGGATGCCATCGAGAAGACCAAAGAAGCCAGTGATAGGCATTGTGCGCAGCAGCTTCAGATGGTAAAGTCCAGCTGGGGTTTCTCTGCACAAGGTCACCAAGTGGCATTCCTAAGTAACGGATATTTTTTACCCTAAACTGCTACCCTAGAGTGGCCGGAACATGCACCGTTCGTTCCAAGCATGCAGCTGTTATCAAAGCTTAGTTTAGTCAATTATTGAGGCTTAAGATGGTTTTAATGAATGTACATTAGGAAACAATTGTAAAAGAATGTAAAAAAATTTGAGCTGTGTTGACTCTTTGGTGGCATACTGTTGCTATTCCTGAAGTTACGTCCTCAAATGACTTATGCTTCAGGTATTTGAGTAAAAATTATGGGTGTGGAAATATCAATTTTTTCAATTTCAAAGCTAATTCGAATAATGAAACCTAAGTGCACTCCGACCCACCGTGGTTGCTCAGTGGCTATGGTGTTAGGCTGCTGAGCACGAGGCCGCAGGATAAAATCCCGGCCACGGCGGCTGCATTTGGATGGGGGCGAAATGCGAAAACACCCGTGTACTTAGATTTAGGTGCACGTTAAAGAACCCCAGGTGGTCGAAATTTCCGGAGTCCTCCACTGCGGCGTACCTCATAATCAGAAATCGGTTTTGGCACGTAAAACCCCATAATTAAATTAATTAATTAAATTAAGTGCGCTCCACATACGTGGGCCGATGCCGAAGATAGTGCAATACAGGCCGACCCGCGGTGGAGGTTAAGCAGACGTTAAGCACTCCTCATACGTGGGCCGATCCCGAAGTTGGCGCAATACAGGCCGACCCGCGGTGGAGGTTAAGCAGGCGTTAAGCACTCATCATACGTGGGCTTATCCTAAAAATTATGCAATACAAGGTCGACGCACGGCGGCGATGAAGCAGGGGTTGATCACTCCTCATACTTGGACCGATCCCGAAGATAGTGCAATACCGGGCCGTCCCGCGGCGGAGGTGAAGCAGGCGAGCTCTCGCTATACGCGGCCCGATGCCGAAGTTAGTGCAATGCCGAGCCGACCCACAGCGGAGCTGAAGCAGGCCTTTAGCATTCGCTATAAGCGGACCGACCCCGAGGATAGTGCAATGCCGGGCCGACCCGCAGCGGATGTGACACGGGCGTTAAACACTCCCCTTACGTGGGCGGATCCCGAAAATTGAGCAATAGAAGGTCGACCCGCGGCGGAGATGAAGCAGGCATTGGGCACCCCCATACGTGGTCCGATCACGAGGATAGAGCAATGGCGGGCCTCCCGCGGTGGATGTGACGCAGGCGTTAAGCACTCCCCATACTTGGGCCGATCCCGATGATATTGCAATACAGGCCGACCAGCGGTGGAGGTGAAGCAGGTGTTAAGCACTCCCCATAGGTGGACCGATCCAGAAGCTACTGCAATACAGGCCGACTCGCGTGGAGGTTCAGCAGGCGTTAAGCACTCCCCATACGTGGGCCGATACCGAAGATAGTGTAGTACAGGCCGATCCGCGGTGGAGGTTAAGCAGGCGTTAAGCACTCCCTATACGTGGGCCGATCCCGAATATAGCGCAATACAGGCCGACCCGCGGTGGAGGTGAAGCAGGCGTTAAGTACTTCCTACACGTGCGCCAATCCCAAAGATTGAGCAATAGAAGGTCGACCCGCGGTGGAGGTTAAGCAGGCGTTATGACCTCCCCATACGTGGGCCGACCCCGAAGGCAGTGCGATACAGGCCGACCCGCGGTGGAGGTGAAGCAGGCGTTAAGAACTCCACATACGTGGGCCGATCCCGAAGTTAGTGCAATACAGACCGATCCGCGGTGGAGGTGAAGCAGGCGTTAAGCACTCCCCATACGTGGGCCGATCCCTAAGTAGTGCAATACAGGCCTACTCGCGTGGAGGATAGGCAGGCGTTAAGCACTCCCCATACTTGGGCCGATCCCGAAGAATGACCAATAGAAGGTCGACGCACGGCGGATATGAAACAGGCGTTAAGCACTCCCCATACGTGGGCCAATCCCGAAGATAGCGCAATACAGGCCGACCCGCGGTGGAGTTGAAGCAGGCGTTAAGCACTCCACATAGGTAGGCCAATCCCGAAAACTGAGCAATAAAAGGTCGACCCGCGGTGGCGATGAAGCAGGGGTTAAGCACTCCTCATACGTAGACCGATCCCTATGATAGTGCAATACCGGGCCGACCCGCGGCGGAGGTGAAGCCGGCGAGCACTCGCTATACGCGGCCCGATCTCGAGGATAGTGCAATGCCGGGCCGACTCGCAGCGGATGTGACACCGGCGTTAAGCACTCCCCATACGTGGGCTGATCCCTAATATTGTGCAATGCAAGGTCGACGCGCGGTGGCGATGAAGCAGGGGTTAATCACTCCTCATACGTGGACCGATCGCAATGATAGTGCAATACCGGGCCGACCGGCGGCGGAGGTCAAGCAGGAGAGTTCTCGCTATACGCGGCCCGATCTCGAGGATAGTCCAATGCCGGGCCGACCCGCAGCGGATGTGACACCGGCGTTAAGCACTCCCCATACGTGGGCCGATCCCGAAGCTAGTGCAATACAGGCCGAACCGCGGTGGAGGTGAAGCAGTCGCTAAGCACTCCCCATACGTGGGCCGATCCCGAAATTAGTGCAATAGAGGCCAACACGCGGTGGAGGTGAAGCAGGCGTTAAGCACTTCCCACACGTGGGCCGATCGCGAAATTGAAGAAATAGAAGGTCGCCCCGCGGCGTATAGGAAGCAGGCGTTAAGCACTCGCCATACGTGCGGGGATCCCGAAGATGGTGTAATACAGGCCGACCCGCGGTGAAAGTGAAGCAGGCGTTAAGCATTCCCCATACGTCGGACGATACCGAAGTTGGTGAAATGGCGGGCCACCCACGGAGGAGGTGAAGCAGGCGTTAAGCACTCCCCATACGGGGGCCGAAACCGAAGATGGTGTAATACAGGCCGACCCGCGGTCAAGGTGAAGCAGGCGTTAGGCATTATCCATACATGGGACGATCCCGAAGGTAGTGTAGTACAGGCCGACCCGCGATGGAGGTGGAACAGGCGTTAAGCACTCCCCATACGTGGGCCGATACCGAAGATAGCGCAATACAGGCCGACCCGCGGTGGAGGTGAAGCAGGGGTTACGCACTCCCCATACGTAGGCTGATCCCGTATATTGTGCAATACAAGGTCTACGCGCGGTGGCGATGAAGCAGGTTAAAGCAATCCTCATACGCAGCCCGATCTCGAGGATAGTGCAATGCCGGGCCGAACTGCAGCGGATGTGACACCGGCGTTAAGCACTCCCGATACGTGGACTGATCCCGAATATTGTGCAATGCAAGGTCGACGCGCGGTGGCGATGAAGCAGGGGTTAATCACTCCTCATACGTGGACCGATCCCAATGATAGTGCATTACCGGGCCGACCCGCGGCGGAGGTGAAGCAGGTGAGTTCTCGCTATACGCGGCCCGATCTCGAGGATAGTGCAATGCCGGGCCGAACCGCAGCGGATGTGACACCAGCGTTAAGCACTCCCGATACGTGCGCCGATCCCCAAGATAGTTTAATACAGGTCGACCTGCGGTGGAGGTTAAGCAGGCGTTAAGGACTCCACATACGTGGGCCGATCCCGATGATATTACAATACAGGCCGACCCGCGGTGGAGGTGAAGAAGGCGTTAAGCACACCCCATACGTGGGCCGATACCGAAAATAGTGCAATGGCGGGCCACCCGCGGTGGAGGTGAAGCAGGCCTTAAGCACTTCCCACACATGGGCCGATCCTTAAGATAGTGCAATACAGGCGAAGCCGCGGTGGAGGTGAAGCAAGCATTAAGCACTCCCCAGGCGTGAGCCGATCCCGAAGATTGAGCAATAAAGGTCGACCCGCGATGGATATGAAGCAGGTGTTAATCACTCCCCGAACGTGCGCCGATACCGACGATAGTGCAATACAGGCCGACACGCGGGGATTTGAAGCAGGCGTTAAGTACTTCCCACACGTGGGCCGATCCCGAAGTTTGATCAATAGAAGCTCGACCCACGGCGGATATGAAGCAGGCGTTAAGCACTCCCCGTACGTGGGCCGATCCCGAAGTTAGTGGTATACAGCCGACACGCGGTGGAGGTGAAGCAGGCGTTAAGCACTTCCCACACGCGGGCAGATCCCGAAGATTGAGCAATAGAAGGTCGACCCTCGGCGGATGGTACAACTGGCGTTAAGCACTCCCCATACGTGGGGCGATTCCGAAGTTCGTGCAATACCGGCCGAACCGCAGTGGAAGTAATGCGGGCGTTAAGCACTACCCATACGTGGGCCGAACCCGAAGTTAGCGCAATACAGGCCGACCCACGGTGGAGGTGAAGCAGGCGTTAAGCACTCCTCATAGGTGGGCCGATCCTGAAGGTGGTGCAATACAGGCCGACCCGCGGTGGAGGTGAAGCAGGCGTTAAGCACTCCCCGTACGTAGGCCGATGCCGAAGTTAGTGTAATAAAGGCCGACCCGCAGTGAAGGTGAATCAGGCGTTAAGCACTCCAGATACGTGCGCCGATCCCCAAGTTAGTGCAATACAGGCCGACCTGTGGTGGAGGTTAAGCAGACGTTCAGCACTCCCCATACGTGGGTTGATGCCGAAGAGAGTGCAATAAGTCCGACTTGCGTGGAGGTGATGCAGGCGTTAAGCACTCCCCATACGTGGACCGATACTGAAGTTAGTGCAATGGCGGGCCACCCCCGGTGGAGGTGAATCAGGCGTTAAGCACTCCCCATACGTGGGCCGAACCCGAAGATTATGCAATACAGGCCAAGCCGCAGTGGAGGTAAAGCAGGCGTGAAGTACTCCCCATACGTGGGCCGATACCGCAGAAAGTGCAATGGCGGGCCGCCTGCGGGGGAGGTGAAGCAGGCGTTACGCACTTCCCACACGTGGGCCGATCCCGAAGTTTGAGCAATAGAAGGTCGACCCCCGGCGGATATGAAGCAGGCGTTAAGCACTACCCATAGGTGGGCCGAACACGAAGATAGCTTGACACAGGCCGACCCACGGTGGAGGTGAAGCAGTCCGTAAGCAGTCCCCATACGTGGGCCGATAGCGAAGTTAGTGCAATACAGGCCGGCTCGCGTGGAGGTTAAGCAGGCGTTAAGACCCACGGCGGATATGAAGCAGGCGTTCAGCACTCCCCATACGTGGGCCGATACCGAAGCTAGCGCAATACAGGCCGACCCGCGGTGGATGTGAAGCAGGTGTGAAGCGCTCCCCATTCGTGGGCCGAACCTGAAGCTACTGCAATACAGGTCGACCCGTGGTGGAGGTGAAGCAATCGTTAAGCACTCTCCATACGTGGGCCGATCCCGAAAGGAGAGCAATACAGGCCAACATACTGTGGAAATGAAGCAGGCGTTAAGCACGCCCCGTACGTGGGCCGACCCCAAAGTTAGTGTTATACAGGCCGACCCGCGGTGGAGGTGAAGCACTCGTTAACCACCTGCCACACGTGGGCCGATACCGACGATAGTGCAATACAGGCCGACACGCGTGGAATTGAAGCAGGCGTTAAGCACTTCCCACACGTGGGCCGATCCCGAAGATTGAGCAATAGAAGTTCGACCCACGGCGGATATGAAGCAGGCGTTAAGCACTCCCCACGCGTGGGCCAAACCCGAAGATAACGCAATACAGGCCGACCCGTGGTGGAAGTGAAGCAGGCGTTAAGCACTCCCTATGCGTTGGCCGATACCGAAGATAGTGCAATGGCGGGCCACCCGCGGTGGAGGTGAAGCAGGCGTTACGCACTTTCCACACATGGGCCGATCCTGAAGATAGTGCAATGCAGGCCAAGCCGCGGTGAAGGTGAAGCAAGCGTTAAGCACTCGCCAGGCGTGAGCCGATCCCGAAAATTGAGCAATAAAGGTTGACCCGCGGCGGATATGAAGCTGGCGGTAAGCACTCCCCGTACGTGGGCCAAACCCGAAGTTAGTGTTATACAGACGACTCGCAGTGGAGGTGAAGCAGGCGTTAAGTACTCCCCATACGTGAAGCGATACTGAAGTTAGTACAATACAGGCCGACCCGCAATGGAGGTGAAGCAAGCGTTAAGCACTCCCCAGACGTGAGACGATCCCGAAGTTTGAGCAATAAAAGGTCGACCCACGGCGGATATGAAGCAGGCGTTATGCACTCCCCGTAGGTGGCCCGATCCCGAAGTTAGTGTTATACAGCCGACCCGCGTTGGAGGGGAAGCAGGCGTTAAGCACTCCCCGTACGTGCGCCGATCCCGAAGTTAGTGCAATACAGGCCGACCCGTGGTGGATTTTAAGCAGATGTTAAGCACTACCCATACTGGGTTGATCCCGAAGATAGTGCAATAAGTCCCTCTTGCGTGGACGTGAAGCAGGCGTTAAGCTCTCCCCATACGGGGGCCGATACTGAAGTTAGTGCAATGGCGGGCGACCCGCGGTGGAGGTGAAGCAGGCGTTACGCAATTCCCACACTTGGGCCGATCCCGAAGTTTGAGCAATAGAAGGTCGACCCGCAGTGGAAGTTATTAAGGCGTTAAGTACTCCCCATACTAGGGCCGAACGCGAAGATTGCGCAATACAGGCCGACTCGAGTGGAGGTTAAGCAGGCGTTTAGCACTCCCCATACGTGGGCCGATTCCGAAGGTGTTGTAGTACAGACCGATCCACGTTGGAGGTTAAGCCGGCGTTAAGCACTCCCCATACGTGGGCCGATCCCGAAGCTAGTGCAATACAGGCCCACCCGTGGTGGAGGTGATGCAGGCGTTAAGTACTCCCCATACGTAGGCCGATAGTTAAGATACTGCAATAGAGGCCGACCCGCGGTGGAGGTGAACAAAGCGTTAAGCACTCGCCGTACGTGGGTCGATCCCGAAGATAGTGCAATGGTGGGCCAACCACGGTGGAGGTGAAGCAGGTGTTAAGCACTTCCCACACGCGGGCAGATCCCGCAGATTGAGCAATAGAAGGTTGACCCACGGCGGAGGTGAAACAGGCGTTAAGCACTTCCCATACGTTGGCCGATACCGAAGTTAGTGCAATGGCGAACCACCCGCGGTGGAGGTGAAGCAGGCGTTAAGCACTTCCCCCACATGGGCCGATCCTTAAAGGGACACTAAAGGTTACCAGAAACTCAAGTTAAAGTGGTAGAGCAATGTTCTAGAACGTCTAAGGCGTCAATATAATCGCGAACAGAGCTTTAGTAACCGAGAAATTGAGGTAAATGCATGACACGATTTGAGACCCCCCAGCGACATTCCGGTACTAGCCCGATGACGAAAGGTCTCCTCATAATTTGTGTTACTAATACTCAACTACTCGTATTAAAAATATCATTTCATTCGATTATAAGCCGGAAAAAATGCTACTTGTCTACGTCTATTTGATTCTAGGAAAAAATAACATTTTGACGTTACCCTTCAGTAATATGGGTGTTCGAAAGGTTTCGTTTTCGCTCGACTCTGCGCCGCGCACGCTTTGGAGTTTCAGTAGTTTCGTTATCGCGTCGTGCTGTGAGGGTTCTGCTCGCGAAACTTTCATTTGGAACAAGCAGCGAGAATGCCACGTCCATGTGATGTCGTGGGAAGCCCTCGTTGCTTCCCCGCTCCGGAGAGCCGGTGTCGAGGCCGCCGTCGTAGTACGCAACGACGCCGGCAGTGCGAGCCCTCAGAAGCAGGTCGCGCTCGTCGGTGCTCGAATCGCTGAAGTTGAGCCCACCATCGCGAGCCAATCTGTCGGTGTCAGGGTCCATTGCGACGAGCGTCGAAGTTAGCGTCATAGAATGAAGTACCAGCTTATGGGCGTCTTGCGCTGGAGTGTGAGGTATAGTAGCGGCGCCTGGTGGCGGTGCGGGAAACGACATCTGGGTCGTGCCAGCTTGAGTCGTATTGAGCCCTGGCTGTGGCGAAGCACGTTTCTAGGCCGAGTTTTGCGTCGATTCGCACATTTTTATGCCCTGTTGCGAGTGCGAAAAGGCTCGTCGCTTCTCATAGACCACGCCGACCACGCTGCGAGCTCGCTGCAGCCTATAGTTTAACGAAAACGGACTCTCCGTGTGCCGTGGGACGTAACGTGGGACGTAATTCGTTTCTCCTTCCGCTAGCCACCATACTCCCGCTTTCGCTCTGCTGTCGGCTCTGTCTTGGCTCTGTTTCTGGCCGCGCGTTCGCGTTTTGCGCAGAAAAGCCGTAGCGCCGTCTGCGGACGCCGTTCTACTCACCGATGGCGCAACGTCACTATGAGACCATGATGTCAGTTCTCCTCGATCGGAGGGCGGGCGATTTGAACTGCGTTAGAGGTACGCGGACGCTTCAGAACGCATTTTCTCTTAAAATAAGTCTCTCCTTGGCACGAAACAAGCGTTTCGAGGTTTCTGGGATGGTATTTCAACAGTCCACGTTGACTTAATAGTAACCTTTAGTGTCCCTTTAACCTAGTGCAATACAGGCCAAGCCGCGGTGGAGGTGAAGCAAGCGTTAAGCATTCCCTAGGCGTGAGGCGATACCGAAGTTTGTGCAATAGAGGCCGACTCGAGTGGAGGTTAAGCAGACGTTAAGCACTCCCCATACGTGGGCCGATTCCGAAGGTAATGCAATACAGGCCCACCCGCGGTGGAGGTGAAGCAGGCGAGCTCTCGCTATAGGCGACCCGATCCCGAGGATAGTGCGATGCCGGACCGACCCACAGCGGATGTGACACCGGCGTTAAGCACTCCCCATAGGTGGGCCGATCCTGAAGCTAATATAATACAGGTCGACCTGCGGTGGAGGTGAAGCAGGCGTTAAGCACTCCCCATAAGTGGGCCGATGCTGGAGCTACCGCAGTAGAGGTCGACCCGGGGTGGAGGTGAAGCAGTCGTTAAGCACTCCCCATACGTGGGCAGATCCCGAAAGTAGAGCAATACAGGCCAACATACGGTGGAGATGAAGCAGGCGTTAAGCACTTCCCACACATTTGCCGATGCCGAAGTTAGTGCAATACAGGCCGACCTGCGGTGGAAGTGAAGCAATAGTTAAGCACTCCCTATACGTGGGCCGATCCCGAAAGGAGAGCAATACAGGCAAACATACGGTGGAAATGTAGCAGGCGTTAAGCACGCCCAGTACGTGGGCCGCTCCCAAAGTTATTGTAATACAGGCCGACCCGCGGTGCAGGTGAAGCAGGCGTTAAGCACTTCCGCCACATGGGCCGATCCTGAAGCTAGTGCAATACAGGCCAAGCCGCGGTGGAGGTGAAGCAAGCGTTAAGCACTCCCCAGGCGTGAGCCGATCCCGAAGTTTGAGCAATAAAGGTCGACCCGCGTAGTATATTTAGCAGGCGTGAAGCACTGCCGTACGTGGGTCGATCCCGAAGTTAGTGTTATGCAGCCGACCCGTGGTGGAGGTGAAGCAGGCGTTAAGTACTCCCCATGCGAGGGCCGATCCTGAAGGTGGTGCAATACAGGCCGAACGCCGGTGGAGGTGAAGCAAGCGTTAAGCACTCCCCAGAAGTGAGCCGATACCGAAGTTTCAGCAATAAAAGGTCGACCCGCGGCGGATATGAAGCAGGCGTTAAAGGGACACTAAAGGTTACTATTAAGTCAACGTGGACTGTTGAAATACCATCCCAGAAACCTCGAAACGCTTGTTTCGTGCCAAGGAGAGACTTATTTTAAGAGAAAATGCGTTCTGAAGCGTCCGCGTACCTCTAGCGCAGTTCAAATAGCCCGCCCTCCGATCGAGGAGAACTGACATCATGGTCTCATAGTGACGTTGCGCCATCGGTGAGTAGAACGGCGTCCGCAGACGGCGCTACGGCTTTTCTGCGCAAAACGCGAACGCGCGGCCAGAAACAGAGCCAAGACAGAGCCGACAGCAGAGCGAAAGCGGGAGTGTGGTGGCTAGCGCAAAGAGGAACTAATTACGTCCCACATTACGTCCCACGGCACACGGAGAGTCCGTTTTCGTTAAACTATAGGCTGCAGCGAGCTCGCAGCGTGGTCGGCGTGGTCTATGAGAAGCGACGAGCCTTTTCGCACTCGCAACAGGGCATAAAAATGTGCGAATCGACGCAAAACTCGGCCTAGAAACGTGCTTCGCCACAGCCAGGGCTCAATACGACCCAAGCTGGCACGACCCAGATGTCGTTTCCCGCACCGCCACCAGGCGCCGCTACTATACCTCACACTCCAGCGCAAGACGCCCATAAGCTGGTACTTCATTCTATGACGCTAACTTCGACGCTCGTCGCAATGGACCCTGACACCGACAGATTGGCTCGCGATGGTGGGCTCAACTTCAGCGATTTGAGCACCGACGAGCGCGACCTGCTTCTGAGGGCTCGCACTGCCGGCGCCGTTGCGTACTACGACGGCGGCCTCGACACCGGCTCTCCGGAGCGGGAAAGCAACGAGGGCTTCCCACGACATCACATGGACGTGGCATTCTCGCTGCTTGTTCCAAATGAAAGTTTCGCGAGCAGAACCCTCACAGCACGACGCGATAACGAAACTACTGAAACTCCAAAGCGTGCGCGGCGCAGAGTCGAGCGAAAACGAAACCTTTCGAACACCCATATTACTGAAGGGTAACGTCAAAATGTTATTTTTTCCTTGAATCGAATAGACGTAGACAAGTAGCATTTTTTCCGGCTTATAATCGAATGAAATGATATTTTTAATACGAGTAGTTGAGTATTAGTAACACAAATTATGAGGAGACCTTTCGTCATCGGGCTAGTACCGCAATGTCGCTGGGGGGTCTCAAATCGTGTCATGCATTCACCTCAATTTCTCGGTTACTAAAGCTCTGTTCGCGATTATATTGACGCCTTAGACGTTCTAGAACATTGCTCTACCACTTTAACTTGAGTTTCTGGTAACCTTTAGTGTCCCTTTAAGCACGTCCCACACGCAGGCAGATCCCGAACATTGAGCAATAGAAGGTCGACCAGGGCGGAGGTGAAGCAGCGTTGAGCGCTCCCAATACGTGGGCCGATACCGAAGTTTGTGCAATAGAGGCCGACTCGAGTGGAGATTAAGCAGGCGTTAAGCACTCCCCATACGTGGGCCGATTCCGAAGGTAGTGTAGTACAGACCGATCCGTGGTGGAGGTTAAGCAGGCGTTAAGCACTCCCCATACGTGGGCCGATACCGAAGATAGTGCAATACAGGCCCACCCGCGGTGGAGGTGAAGCAGGCGTTAAGTACTCCCCATACGAAGGCCGATCCTGAAAATAGTGCCATACAGGCCGACCCGCGGTGGAGTTGAAGCAAGCGTTAAGCACTCCCCAGACGCGAGCCGGTCGCGAAGATTTTGAAATAAAAGGTCGACCCGCGACGGATATGAAGCAGGCATTAAGCACTTCCCACACGTGGGCCGATCCTGAAGATGGTGCAATACAGGCCAAACCGAGGTGGAGGAGAAGCAGGCATCAAGCACTCCCAATACGTGAGCCGATCACGAAGATAGCGCAATACAGGCCGACCCGCGGTGTAGGTGAAGCACGCGTTAAGCACTCCCTATACGTGGGCCAAACCTGAAGCTGCGCAATACAGGTCGACCCAGGGTGGAGGTGAGTAGTTGTTAAGCACTCCCCATACGTGGGCAGATCCCGAAAAAAGAGCAATACAGGCCAACATACGGTGGAGATTAAGCATGCGTTAAGCTCTTCCCACGCGTGGGCCGATCCCGAATATTGTGCAATACAGGCCGACCCGCGGTGGAGGTGAAGCAAGCGTTATGCGCTCCCCAGACGGGGGCCGATACCGAAGTTTGAGCAATAAAAGGTCGACCGGCAGCGGATATGAAGCAGGCGTTAAGCACTCCCTGTACGTGGACTGATCCCGAAGTTAGTGTTATAGAGCCGACCCGCAGTGAAGATGAAGCAGGCGTTAAGCACTCCAGGTACGTGCGGCGATCCCCAAGTTAGTGCAATACAGGCCGACGCGTGGTGGAGGTTTACCAGACGATAAGCGCTCCCCATACGTGGGTTGATCCCGAAGATAGTGCAATAAGTCCGACTTGCGTGGAGGTGAATCAGGCGTTAAGCACTCCCCATACGTGGGCCGATACTGAAGTTAGTGCAATGGCGGGCCACCCGTGGTGGAGGTGAAGCAGGCGTTAGGCACTCCCCATACGTGGGCCGAAACCGAAGATTGTGCAATACAGGCCGACTCGAGTGGTGGTTAAGCAGGCGTTAAACACTCCCCACACGTGGGCCGATCCCGAAGATTTAGAAATAAAAGGTCGACCTGCGGCGGATATGAAGCAGGCGTTAAGCACTCCCCTTACGTGGGCCGATTCCGAAGATAGTGCAATGGTGGGCCAACCACGGTGAAGCTGAAGCAGGCGTTAAGCACTTCCCACACACGGGCAGATCCCGAAGATTGAGCAAAACAAGGTCGACATACTGCGGAGGTGAAGCAGGCGTTCAGCACTCCCCATACGTGGGCCGATACCGAAGTTAGTGCAATGGTGGGCCACCCGCGGGGTAGTTGAAGGATGCGTTAAGCACATTCTCACACGTGGGCCGATCCTGAAGATGGTGCACTACAGGCCCACCCGTGGTGGAGGAGAAACAAACGTTAAGTGCTCCCCACACGTGGGCCATCCCGAAGCTTGAGCAATAAAAGGTCGACCCGCAGTGGCGATTAAGCAGGGGTTAAGCACGCAGGTGTCACATCCGCTTCGGGTCGGCCCGGCATTGCACTATCCTCGAGATCGGGCTGCGTATGAGGATTGCTTAAACCTGCTTCATTGACACCACGCGTCGACCTTGTATTGCACAATATACGGCATCAGCCTACGTATCAGCCTACGTGTTTAACGCCGGTGTCACATCCGCCGCGTATCGGCCCGGCATTGCACAATCCTCGGGATCCGCCCGCTTATAGCGAGTGCTTAACGCATGCTTCAGCTCCGCCATGGGTCGGCCCGTCATTGCACTATCTTTGTGATCGGGCCGCGTATAGCGAGAGCTCGCCGGCATCACCTCCGCCGCGGGTCAGCCTGGTATTGTACTATCATCGGGGTCGGTCCACGTATGAGGAGTGTTTAACCCCTGCTTCATCGCCACCGCGGGTCGACCTTTTATTGCTCAGTCTTCGGGATTGGCCTACGCATGTCGAGTGCTTAACGCCTGCTTCACGTCCATCGCGGGTCGGCCTGTATTGCACTACCTTCTGGATCGCCCCACGTATGCGGAATGCTTAACGACTGCTTCACCTCCACCGCGGGTCGACCTGTATTGCGCTAGCTTCAGGATCGGCCCACGTATGAGGAGTGTTTAACGCCTGCTTCATTACCGCCGTGGGTCAACCTTCTATTGCTCAATCTTCAGGATCGGCCCTCGTATGGGGAGTGCTTAACGCCTGCTGAACCTCCACCGCGGGTCGGCCTGTATTGCATTGGGCAAGGTGCCGAGGACGGTAGGCTGGCCAGGGGTTTCAGGGCAGGGAGCTGACGTTGGTAGCCAGGTTGGTCAGTGCTTGGATGACGGCGGGCTGATCAAGCCCGCGAGGACCACGATAACGCGGTAATTTCATTGAAACTGCTACCATTTCCCATAGCCACTTTACCATTACTTGGAGATGCTTGCACTGTAAAATAAAAAGAAACATTATCAGAGATGTTGGTATAACAAATGTATGTGGCAGTGTTTTCATTTGAAAAATCGCCATACCGCAACAATATTATGAGTCTGAACAGAGAGGTCGAAGGGGTGAATCAAGAAACTTTCCTGCAAGATTTGTCAGGTAACATTTTTTAATATTTCGACATATATGGCATATTTCGTAGGTGTAACAGAATATTTAGAACAAACATAAAATGCGCAGGATCCGTCCGCCTTGTTTACACCCCACACCTAGTCAGCGTAGCACCTTATAATTAAAAAATTGCAGCAAAACCTGCTACAGCCCAAAAAGCCTATAGTTTCAGACTGTCTAGGCAGAATGCGGTCTTCGCAGGAAAGTTTTTATGTGGAAACCGAGTAGTTCTTTCAGGAAACACTGGCAAAAGAGGCATTTATTATACGAAAAGGAAGAAATACTGCCGGCTGGAAATGATGCTCGACCTAGAACAGTGAGAAGAAGCGCGGTTCCTCGGTATCACTAGCAGGATCAGGTCGCGCGCATGGCTTGATAAAATCATAGTCCTGGAGCTTTGGGTGAAATTCACAGAGATTTACACGTGTTATACTCCGGGCACTATTCAAAGGCTGCGAATAAAAAAGAGCTATGTAATTAGAAGCACTCTACATTAGCCAGGGCTGTTTCCGTAATATATATACCGCCTGATATTGATTGGGTGATATTGCTCCCTATAAAACTTATACATGCGCAAAACAAATGCACTCACCATTATAAGATCCTCGCTTCTGTGTATCCGAGTTCATCCCACATCGAAGACGGTGGCCACGAGCGCCGACTTTTTTTCTGGTTGTTGTTTCGCCAATATTAATTCTAACACTTACAAAAATTCGTGGCCACTTTGCTGTGTATTTCAAGATGTAGGCTTCTCAGTAGGAATGACGACCGCAAGCGAGCATTTTTCACGATAGGAGTGCGCTGACAAACACGGCCAAGACGCCAAGCACTCAGGCGGTGTTGCACCCAGTCGGCGTGCTAGCGATGCATAGAAGGAAAGAGTGAAAGGAAAGGGTGAATCAAGAATTCGGTGTAAACGCCACTTTCCCCCGCTGGACCTAGCCCGACCGCGTTCCTTGGGCGGCAGCGACGAAGGGATACAAGGAGGACAATAGTGACCCCACCGCTTTTCTCCGTGCTTCCGAGAGCAGCCAATTCGACACAGCAGCTTATAGCTGCCTGAGTGCTTGACTGACAGCTTTGACCAGGCTCACGTGGGTGCGTGGGGGAGTGGCAAGGGGGGGCTGAAGGACGAAAAGTTAGGCGGGAAAAAAAATCCGGAATGCGCCGTGCGAACTACAGGCAAAGACAAGAGGAAAAGGCAAAACGTGCAATAAATTTTTTTTTCTGTCAGGGGCATTCATACAAGGAGCTTACTAAACATGCACGAAAAAACAAATATATTGGAATAGGAGCATGATGATTACGTCACCGCAACGTGCCATGCATGCTAAACAAAAAAGCAAAAGTTTCACTAATACATATGCGCTCCATCTCGATGCAATATAAAACGTTTCCATCAACTCTGTGGCACTGTAATTCTCGATTCTCCTCGGAATCCTGATCCTGCAAAGCCGCGGTTCTTGCTTCTTATGGAAAGCTCATGTTCCCATGCACGATCAATAAAGCAGCGGCTAATTTTATGCGACTGCCCCTGCTTGCTACGTGGTGCACTGGCTTTTCTCTTTAGGGGGCGCATTTCGGTGAACGCGAAGTACAAAAATGGCGGTGTACCATGCATGGAGTTGACTTGGGAGAGCATATTTCTGGTTCCTGCGCAGTGTGCCTGTGATCAGTGCATTAGTTTTCAAAACACGTTGTTCAATACCAGCAAGTCGTAGAGCACTAAAAACCGACAAGGCGAAAATTGGCTTATTACGGGCCAATGTCCTCCAAAGAAAGCCAACTAGTAACCCATCTTGGCAAATCCGTACGAAAGTCGGTCCAATAATTCCCGCCTTGTTGAACGGCAGTGCCAATATTGTTTACTGACTGTGTAATGTGGGCCAACATTGGATCTCTATCAGAATGGCACAGCCAATATTGTTTACTGACTGTGTATTGTGGGCCAACGTTGGATCTCTATCAGAATGGCACAGCCAATATTCGCGCTACGCTGTTAACCTTAGGCCATCATTGGGCCAGGATTCAAAATGGCAGTGCCAATATTGGAACCACGCTGTTAATCTTGGGCCGTCATTGGGCCAGGAAGAGCCAATGTGTTTCCAACGTTGGCCCGACCTGACGTGCCGCCTGGGTATCTTCGGTTTCGGCCCACGTATGGGGAGTGCTTAACGCCTGCTTCACCTCCTCCGTGGGTGGCCCGCCATTTCACCATCTTCGGTATCGTCCGACGTATGGGGAATGCTGAACGCCTGCTTCACCTTCACCGCGGGTCGGCCTGTATGGCGCTATCTTCGGTATCGGCCCACGTATGGAGTGTGCTTAACGCCTGTTTCATATCCGCCGTGGGTCGACCTTCTATTGGCCATTCTTCGGGATCGGCCCAACACACACACGCAACGCACAGCACACGCAACGCACAGCAAATGCAACGCGCAGTACACACGTAACACACGTGCACATACGCAACACACACACGCAACGCCCAGCACACGTAACACACAGCACAGGCAAAGTACAGCACGCAGAATGCATGCGCGCACGCGCAACACACACACACAACGCACACCACACGCAACGCACAGCACACGTAATGCAAGCGGCACACACAACACACGCACGCATACGCAACGCAGAACACACGCAACGCACAGCACAAGCAACGCAAAGCACCCACAATGCACAGCACATGCAATGCACTCGCAACACAAGCGCTCACACGCAACACATACATGCAATGCACAGCACACGCAACACACGCGCGCACGCGCAACACAAACGCGCAACACACACCACAGGCAACGCACTGCACATGGAACGCAGAGCACATGCAATGCAAAGCACACGCAACACCCCCGCGCACATGCAACACACACACGCAACGCACAGCACACGCAACACACGCGCACACATGCAACACACACACGCAATGCACAGCGAACGCAATGCACAGCGTACGCAACACACACACGCAACAGATACATGCAACGCGCAGCACACGCAATGCAGAGCACACACAATCGCAATGCACAGCACATGCAAGGCAGAGCACACGCAACACACGCGCGCATACACAACACACAAACACGCAACGGACAAACACAGGCAATGCACAGCACACGCAACGCAGAGCACTCGCAATGGAAAACACATGCAATGCACAGCACAGGCCACACACACGCAAGACATGCGTGCGCAGGGAACACAAACACACAACGCACAGTCCACGTAACGCACAGCACACGCAACACACACACGCAACGACCGCACACGCAGCGCACAGCACACACAAAGCAGAGCACACGCAACTGACAGCATAGGAAATGCACAGCACATGCAACACAGCACACGCAACGCACTGCACACGCAATGCACAGCACGTGCAACGCACAGCACAGGCAACACACACACGCAACACACGCGCGCACTCGCAACACACATACGGAACGCACAGCAAACGCAACGCACAGCTCAGGCAACGCACTACACACGTGCACACGCGCGCACACGCAACACACATACGCAACGCACAGAACACGCAACATACACTCGCGACGCACAGCACACGCAACATACACACGCAATGCACAGCACACGCAACGTACAGCACAGGGAATGCACAGCACATGCAACACAGCACACGCAACGCACAGCACCCGCAATGCACAGCACGTGCAACGCAAAGCACAGGCAACACACACACGCAACACACGTGCACACTCGCAACACACACACGCAACGCACAGCACATGCAACACACACACGCAACGCACAGCTCAGGCAACGCACAGCACACGCAATGCACAGTGCACGCAACACACGCGCGCACGAACCACACACACGCAACGAACAGCACACGCAATGCACAGCACACGCAACACACCATGCAAAGCAGAGAACGGCCAACGCACAGCACAAGCGATGCACAGTACAGGCAACACACGCGCGCACATGCAACACACACACGCAACGCACAGCACACGCAATGCAGGGCACATGCACCGCACAACACATGCAACCCACAACACATGCAACGCACAGTAATCGCAACACACGCGCACACACGCAACGCACAGCACACGTACTGCACAGCACAGGCAATGCATAGCACAGGCAACACACACAGGCAATGCACTGCAAACGCAACAGAGAGCACACGCAACACACGCTCAACACATACACGCAACGCACTGCTCAGGTAACGCACAGTACACGCAACGCACAGTACACTCGACACTCGCGCGCACACGCAACAGGCACACACAACACACACGCAATGCGCAGTACACGCAATGCAGGGCACACGCACCGCACAACACACGCAACCCACAACACATGCAATGCACAGTACACGCAACACACGGGCGCACACGCAACGCACAGCACACGTAATACACAGCACAGGCAATGCACAGCACACACAATGCACGCGCGCACACGGAACGTACACATGCGACACAAAGCACACGCAACGCACAGCACATGAAACGCATAGCACACACAACAGACGCACACACGCAACGCAGAGCACACGCACCGCACAACACACGCAACCCACAACACATGCAACGCACAGTACACGCAACACACGCGTGCACACGCAATGCACAGCACACGTAATGCACAGCATAGACAATGCACAGCACGCACAATTCACGCGTGCACACGCAACGTACACATGCGACCCACTGCACCGCAACGCACAGCACATGAAACGCACAGCACACACAACACACGCGCGCGTACACTACACACGCACACACACGCAACGCAGAGCACGCGCAACGCACAGCACACGCAACGCACAGCACACGCAATGCACAGCACTTGCAACGCACAGCACAGGCAACACACACACGCAACGCACCGCACACGCAACACACATACAACGCACCGCACACGCAACACAGAGCACACGCAACACACAGCTCAGGGAACGCGATGCACACGCAACACACACACGCAACAGACATACGCAACACACACACGTAACGCACAGCACATGCAATGCACAGCACATGTACACACGCAACACACACACGCAACGCAGAGCACACGCAAGTCACAGCACAAGCAACGCAAAGCACACACAAAGCACAGCACATGCAACGCAGAGCACAGGCAACACGCACACACACGCAACACACTGCAAACGCAAAAGAGAGCACACGCAACACACCCGCGAAACGCAGAGCTGAGGCAATGCAATGTTCACGCAACACGCACACGCAACAGACACGCAACGCACAGCCCACGCAACACACCCGCACACCCGCAACACACTCGCAATGCACAGCACACGCAACACACGCGCGCGCACGCAACACACACGCGCAACACACACCACATGCAACGCACTGCACACAGAACGCAGAGCACATGCAATGCAAAGCACACGCAACATACCCGCGCACATGCAACACACACACGCAACGCACAGCACACGCGCACACATGCAACACACACACGCAATGCACAGCACACGCAATGCACAGCGTACGCAAGACACACACGCAACACATGCAACATGCAACGCGCAGCCCACGCAATGCAGAGCACACGCGATCGCAATGCACAGCACATGCAAGGCAGAGCACACGCAACACACGCGCGCACGCACAACACACACACACGCAACGGACAACACAGGCAATGCACAGCACACGCAACGCAGAGCACTCGCAATGGAAAACACATGCAATGCACAGCACAGGCCACACACACGCAACACATGCGTGCGCAGGGAACACAAACACACAACGCACAGTCCACGTAACGCACAGCACACGCAACACACACACGCAACGACCGCACACGCAACGCACAGCACACACAAAGCAGAGCACACGCAAATGAGAGCATAGGAAATGCACAGCACATGCAACACAGCACACGCAATGCACAACACACGCAATGCACAGCACGTGCAACGCACAGCACAGCCAACACACAGACGCAACACACGCGCGCACTCGCAACAGACATACGCAACGCACTGCTCAGGCAACGCACAGCGCACGTGCACACGCGCGCACGAGCAACACACATACGCAACGCACAGAACACTTAACATACACACGCGATGCACAGCACACGCAACATACACACGTAATGCACAGCACACGCAACGCACGGGCACAGGAAATGCACAGTCATGCAACACAGCACACGCAACGCACAGCACCCGCAATGCACAGCACGTGCAACGGAAAGCACAGGCAACACACGCACGCAACACACGTACACACTCGCAACATACACACGCAACGCACATCACATGCAACACACACATGCAACGCACAGCTTAGGCAACGCACAGCCCACGCAATGCACAGTGCACGCAACACACGCGCGCACGAACGACACACACGCAACGAACAGCACACGCAACACACCATACAAAGCAGAGAACGGCCAACGCACAGCACAAGCGATGCACAGCACAGGCAACACACGCGCGCACATGCAACACACACATGCAACGCACAGCACACGCAATGCAGGGCACATGCACCGCACAACACATGCAACCTACAACACATGCAACGCACAGTACTCGCAACACACGCACGCACACGCAACGCACAGCACACGTAATGCACAGCACAGGCAATGCACAGCACAGGTAACACACACAGGCAATGCACTGCAAACGCAACAGAGAGCACACGCAACACACGCTCAACACACACACGCAACGCACTGCTCAGGTAACGCACAGTACACTCGACACTCGCGCGCACACGCAACAGGCACACACAGCACACACGCAATGCACAGTACACGCAATGCAGGGCACACGCACCGCACAACACACGCAACCCACAACATATGCAACGCACAGTACACGCAACACACGGGCGCACACGCAACGCAAAGCACACGTAATACACAGCACAGGCAATGCACAGCACACACAATGCACGCGCGCACACAGAACGTACACATGCGACACAAAGCACACGCAACGCACAGCACATGAAACGCATAGCACACACAACACACGCACGCATACACAACACACGCACACACACGCACCGCAGAGCACACGCACCGCACAACACACGCAACCCACAACACATGCAATGCACAGTACACGCAACACACGCGTGCACAGGTAATGCACAGCACACGTAATGCACAGCATAGGCAATGCACAGCACGCACAATTCACGCGTGCACACGCAACGTACACATGCGACCCGCAGCACACGCAACGCACAGCACATGAAACGCACAACACACGCGCGCGTACACTACACACGCAACGCAGAGCACGCGCAACGCACAGCACACGCAACGCAGAGCACACGCAATGCACAGCACTTGCAACGCACAGCACAGGCAACACACACACGCAACGCACACACGCAACGCACCGCACACGCAACACACAGCACAGGCAGCACACACATGCAACGCACCGCACACTCAACACAGAGCACACGCAACACAGAGCACATGCAACACACACGCAACACACAGCTCAGGGAACGCGATGCACACGCAACACACACACGCAACGCACAGCACATGCAATACACAGCACATGTACACACGCAGGCACATGCAACACATATACGCAACGCACAGCACACACAATGCACATCACACACAATGCAGTTCACACGCTACGCACAGCACATGCAACGCAGAGAACATGCAATACACAGCGCATGCAAGAAACACAGGCATCGTACAGCACACGCAACGCAGAGCGCACGTTACGCACAGCACACGCAACGCAAAGCACATGCAACACACAGTACACGCAACACACAGGACACGCAACACACTCCACAGGGCAATGCACACGCGCACACGCAACACACACACGCAACGGACTGCACACACAATGCAGAGCAAAGGCAACGCACAGCACTTGCTGCACAGCATACGCGGCGCAGAGCCCACGCAACGCACAGTGCATGCAACACACGCGCACACACGAACCACACACACGCGACGAACAGCACACGCAACGCACAAAACACGCAACACACACGCAACGCAGAGCACAGCCAACGCACAGCACACACAATGCACAGCACACACACCACACACACGCAATGCACCGCACACGCAACACACGCGTTTACTCGCAACACACACACGCAACGGACAGTACACGCAACACAAACACCCAACGCATGGCTCAGGCAACGCACAGCACACGCAACGCACAGTGAATGCAACACGCGCGCACACGAACCACACACACGCAACGAACAGCACACGGAACGCACAGCACACGCAACGCACAACACACGAACACATGCAACGCAGAGCACAGCCAATCCACAGCACACGCAATGCAGAGCACACACAATGCACAGCACTTGCAATGCACAGCACAGGCAATACAGAGCATGCACAATGCATGCGCGCACACGCAATACACACTCAACGCATAGCACATGCAATGCACCGCACACATAATGCACAGCACAGGCAATTTACAACACACACAATGCACGCGCGCACACGCAACGTACACACGCAACGCACAGCACATGAAACCCACAGCACACACAACACACGCGCGCACACACAACACACACACGCAACGCAGTCCACATGCAACGCACAGCACACGACACCCAGAGCACTCACAACGCACAGCACATTCAACGCACAGCACAGGCAACACACACGCAACACACAAA